>NC_081553.1:199250261-199425899 GCF_963082655.1 Stomoxys calcitrans
ATGGTGTTTATGGTTATATGCAGCTTTTCTAACACGTAACTGGTGTAGGCCTGTTTCTGGCCTATAATAGTTTTTCAAATCATATGAAAATAAAAGTTAAGCAGAGGTTACCACTGATAAGCATTCGTTAGGAATGGGTTCAAAGACTTGATCCAAAAGGCAGGCCATGATCAACATTTAAATTACTGTCTCCGACTGGTTCCCGGACCTCTGGGGAAATACACTGCTTGTATTGGAAAAAGGACCAATGAAGGACACAAGGCCCATTTCATTCTATTGGTTGCCCAAAAAGTAATTGCGGATTTTTTAAAAGAAAGTAAATGCTTTTTTAATAAAACTTAGAAAAAACTTTAATCAAATATACTTTTTTTACACTTTTTTTCTAAAGCAAACTAAAAGTAACAGCTGATAACTGACAGAAGAAAGAATGCAATTACAGAGTCACAAGCTGTGAAAAAATTTGTCAATGCCGACTATATGAAAAATCCGCAATTACTTTTTGGGCAACCAAATAAAATAAGAATCGCTATACCACACAAAAACAAAAAATGTTCAATCCATTAGTCTGTCATCATTTATATTGGACAAGCTATACCCGGCCCGCTGTGCTGCGCCTTTATTAGCATTACTCGAAAAATAAGTTTCTTACCTTTTCATCTACTACCCCTTGAACCCCAAAAAGCCATGGTTGACAAATAATCACATTTTGGGAGGTGTTTTGAGGAGTACGGACCCTCCTATCACTTGAACCTCATTTTTTTTATAACAATATTCGTAATCTACTCCCGAATATCTTTTATTTAAGTCCCATACTATCATAATCGCCTAATATGCCCACTTGGGACGGTTTTGGGTTTGAGGCGTCCCGCCCCCTTGTTAATTACACCCAATTTTTAATATTCCTTCATAATCATATTCGTACTCTATTCTCGAATACCTTCCATTGAAGTCCCATATCGTCCCAATCGGTCCACTTTTGATTTTGGGAGGTATTTTAGGTGCAGGTTTCGGCTTGAGGCGATGCCCTAAGTACTTGGATTCAATTCTTGACATCATATTTGTATTTTATTCCCGAATACCTTTCATTTGAGTCCCATATTATCACATTTGATCCACTTTGATTTTGGGCGGTACTTTTGGGGCGGTTTTGGGCTTAGAACAGCGCCCTTGGTACTTGAACCTAATTTTTACTATCATATTCATCATTTGAAGTAGAGTCCCAAATACCTTTCATTTGTGTCCCTTATCTTCCCAATCGGTTCACTTTTGATTTTCGGCGCTACATTTGGGGCGGTTTTGAGCCCAATTTTTAATACCATATTCGTATTTAACTCCCAAATACCTTTCATTAGAGCCCCATATTGTCCCAATAGGTAAATATGTTCTACTGGGGGTTTTTGGGGGGTGGGGAGACCCCTCAGACACCAAGTAATACATTTTTGTCCGATTTGTAACCTACTTTTAAATATCTTTTATTTGATACCCATATTGCCCAAAGCGGTAAAAGTGTCCTATTGGGTGGTGCTTTTGGGGTTGGGGGACCCCCCGACACCTAGGGTGACATTTTTATGCCAAACTCTTACTCTACTCTTCAATACCTTTTATTCCATACCCAAATGTCCCAATCGGTAAACATGTCCATTCGGGTGGGTTTTTGGGATGGGGCGTCACCCTAGGTTATTCGACCCCAAAATTTTATACCAATTTAGTGTTTTTGGGGTACTTGTTCCTCGGGGATAGGCGCCACTGGGCCATTGACCTCGCGTTCATTACCATCGCCTACACTGCGTCCCGGAGACCAAGTTCCTAGATCACGATGTAATTCAAACATGTCCTTGTTTCTTTTCATAGCTTTATATATCCCGAATCGACCTATAACCCATTAAAGTTCCCATATATAGGCCTAGGTCTCGATCTGACTTCTTAAAGACCTACAGGAAGCATTTTTTAACCAAATACATTTGAAAATTCCAGGGATTTATTGATTGACCTAACACTGTTCTTTTTAAGTTTATGTCTGAGATCCGCATCGCAGGCAGGTTTAGAAGCGGTGCAGGATATGCAGCACATTGAGGTCTATGCTCGGAACTGCGCCGCCACGGGTGCGATCAGGCCGAGAGAGCTCGGCATGCTGAAGGAGGACATATGCGTCCAGAGTTCCATTCTGGATGCTATAAATGCAGAGAGTAGACTGAGAAGGATGTCCGACTATTTAGCACTAATAGCGATTGAGATTATGCATACAGGATTCGTTTTCCCGAGAGGGATGAATAGAGGGCGAATGTTGTGTGTGAGGAGGATGAAACCTCGATCTTCACTGATGACTTCAAGACAGAGTCAGAAACTGGGTTGGGGTTCTTCTCCGACACACTCAACATCGGTATATCTCTGGGACAGCCGGACGAGTGTACGGTCTTTCAGGCAAAGGTCTGTGCTGCAAGAGAAATTCTAGTAAGGGATACACCGCCCTCAAAATCTCAGGATTTATGTGTACTGTACGGCGGCAACCAAGACCTTGGGTTCGAAGACGGTGAGTTCGAGGTCTGTGGCGGATAGTTAGGAGTTCCTGGATAGGCTCTAGGTTCACGATGTGACGCTGATATGGGCTCCCGGATATGAAAGGATTCCAGGAAATTAAGTGGCCGACGAATGCACCTGGAGGAATGCCGCGCGAACTATTTACCGGTCTTGCCCACGTTCGATTTGTAGTGCATAGTAGATGAGATGGTCAAAGCGATGTTAGTGGCAAGATGGAACTCAGCTCTCGCCTGTCATCGGCCGTGGGAGAAAGAAGTTACTGACGTTCAACAAGAAGACGCTCAGCACGTTGACAGGGATCATAACCGTACACTGTGCCATAGGCCGCATGGGAATGCAGCACAATGACTTCTGAAGGAGTTGTCTTGATGAGGATGAGGAAAAGACTATCGAGCAGCTGCTCGGTTTATGCCGCGTTCTGCAGAAACGCAAGCTCTCATTTCTGGGGAGGCGATTTTTCTGCGATGTGGGTGTACTTGTGAACGTACGTCGGTGCTCAAGGCCTTGGTTTCGAGGACGCTGAGCGACCTCAGGTGTGTGGCGGATAGACGCCCGGTCCACGATGTGACGCTGATGTAGGCTCCTGGATGTGAAAGGATTCCAGGAAATTAAGTAGCCGACGAATGCGCCTGGAGGAATTGCCGCGTGAACTCACCGATCTTGCCCACGTGCGGTTTGTAGAGCATAGTAGATCAGATAGTCAAAGCGAGATAGGTGGCGAGATGGGACTCAGCGGATAGTTGCCGGACCGCTAAGGCGCTCCAGCCTGTCATCGACCTTAGGAGAACGAAGGTGTTATTGGCGTTAGACAGAGGTCCCTCAGCACGTTTACAGGGGTCACAACCGTACACTGTGGGTGATCTCTCTGCACGGAACGGTATGGTTCCGTAAAGGGCGCAATATCATGCTGCGAAAGCACATACGTGGTTGGGTTGAGGGTCCACTCCGACTCTCCGTACATCGGTAAGTCTCTGAGACTGCCGGACGAGTAAACGGTGTTTCAGACACAGGTCTGTGCTATTACAGTAGCCACAACAGAAATTCTGGTAAGGGATCTACCGCCCTCGAAACTCAGAATTTATGTGAACAATACGGCGGCGCTCAAGGCCTTGTGTGCGAGAACAGTGAGGTCGAGGTGTGTGGCGGATTGTTTGGAGTTCCTAGATAGGCGCCGGGTCCACGATGTGACGCTGATGTAGGCTCCCGGATATTAAAGGATTCCAGGAAATGAAGGGGCGGACGAAAGCTCCAGAAGGGGTTCGCCTGCGCCGGGCGAACCATTCACCGGTCTTTCCCACGTGCCATTTGTCGAGCATAGTGAATGAGATGGCCAAATCGAGGTCAGTGATAAGATTGGATTCAGCGGATGGTTGCCGGATCGCTAAGGCGCTTCGCCTGTCATCGACCTAAGGATAATGAAGGTGTCAACGCTCGGCACGTTGGTAGGGGTCATAACCCTACACTGTGTCACCTGGGAATGCCTCACAATGATTCTGAAGGAGTAGTCTTGATGAGGATGAGGAGGAGACTATCAAGCACCTGCTCGCTTTATGTCCCCGGACTGCGGAAACGCAGGCTCTCTTTTCTGGGGAGGCTATTTTTCTGCGATCTGGATGATCTTGCGAACGTACCTCTGGGAGGTCTCCTGAGATGTTTGCACGGAACGGTATGGTTCCGCAGAGGGTTCGATAACATGCGGCGAAAACACATACATTGGGGGTTGGCGTCTTCTTCGGCGCACCCTACATCGGTATGTCTCTGAGACTGCCGGATGAGTGTGCGGTCTTTCAGGCAAAGGTCTGTGCTATTACAGTAGCTACAAGATTAATTCTGGTAAGGGATCTACCGCCCTCAAAAGTCAGGATTTATGTGGACAGAATGGCGGCGCTGAAGGCCTTGGGTTCGAGGATGGTGAAGTCGGTGAGGTGATGCGGAGCGGATTGTTTGGAGTTCATGGATAGGCTCCGGGTCCAGGCTATGACGCTGATATGGGTTCCCGGACATTAAAGAATTCCAAGAAATGAATGGGCGGACGAAAGCCCACTTGCCATTTGTCGAGCATGGTTAATGAGATGGCCTAATCAGGATCTGTGGCAAGATGGGACTCAGTGGATGGTTGCCGGAAAGTTACTGGCGTTCAACAAGAGGTCGCTGAGCACGTTGACAGTGGTCATAACCGTACACTGTCCTAGGGGTCATAACCGTATATTGTGCCACATTGGAATGCCGCACAATTGACTTCTGCAAGAGTTGTCTTGATGAGGATGAGAAGAAGACTATCGACCACTAGCTCTCCCCTCTGGAGAGGCGATTTTTCTGCGATCTGGGTGATCTTGCGAACGTAGCTCTGGGAGGTCTCTTGAGATTTCTGCCCGGAACGGGATGGTTACGCATAGGGAGCGATAACATGCGGCGAAAGCATATACTCGCTTGCGTGAAGGATAGGCGTTTCATCCCCCGCTCTGGTTCTCCATTCTTCCTGTTTTTTTTTTTTTGGTGAATAACCTCTGGATATGGTCCCAAGACTCACATCTTCTGTCTCTTCTCTTTCTTTCTAGGGTATCACAATGGGACAAACTGGTCTCGGAATGAACTAACCCATGGTGGACAACCCAATCAGGCTAACCTAGTTTGCAAAGAACTTGACAAATGGGATCCTTGACAGACAAGACTCGGTTAAAATAGTTAGAGTACACATTAAACCGATTCCTGGTTCAAATGTAAGTCCGCAAAGGCATGTTCTACACAAAGTTCAGTCAACTTTGTGTAGAACATTTTGACTGATACTTTCGTATAATTTTTTGGTGTATTAAAGAATTGTTCTGATTATTGGTCAAGGAATTCGGCTTGGTCTTCTTTGCTTACTACTTACTTGATTATTTTTTTCTTTTTTCAAACAGGCTCTTGACTTTCTTGGAACTTCCTTGGGTTTGTTGCATGGACCAGGTTTTGTTTTTTCCTTGGTATGAGATTTGCAATTAGGTTTTTTCTTACCACAAAGATCTGAAGGTTTCTTGCTGCCAGAAACTGTAGATTTCTGAACGCAAAGATCGGATGACTTTTTAGCAGCAGGATCTGAAGGTTTTTTAGCGGAAGAATCTGATAAATTTTTAACACAAGAGTCAGAAGGTTTTTTGGAGGATTTCTTGGCGCAAACATCTGATGATTTCTTAGCATCAGGATCTGAAGGTTTTGTGGCACAGGGATCTGATGATTTCTTAGTAGAAGTGGCTGAAGGTTTTTTGGCGCAAGGATCTGTAGGTTTCTTATCACCAGAATCTGATGATTTCTTGATACCAGAATCCGATGACTTCTTGGCAGCAGGCTCTGAAGATTTCTTGGCAGCAGCCTCTGAAGATTTCTTTGCGTCAGAGACTGAAGGTTTTTTGGCACAGCGATCTGTAGGTTTCTTAACGTTAGACTCTGACTTCTTGACATCAGAATCTGATGACTTTATGGCACCAGAAGGCGCTGAAGATTTCTTGGCGACAGCCTCTGAAGATTTCTTTGCATCAGAGACTGAAGGTTTTTTGGCACATAGATCTGTAGGTCTCTTGACGCCAGGATCTGATGACTTTATGGCACCAGATGGCTCTGAAGATTTCGTCGCAGAAGTATCTAAGGATTTCTTAAGACAAAGGTCTGAAGATTTCTTGGCGCAAGGATCTGAAGATTTCTTGGCACCAAGCTCCAAAGGTTTCTTTGCATCTGAGGAATTTTTAAGACAAGACTCGGAAGGTTTTTTGACAACAGAATCTGAAGTTTGCTTGGTGCAAGGATCTGTAGGTTTCTTAACGCCAGAATCTGATGACTTTTTGGCACCAGATGGTTCTAAAGATTTCGTCGCGGTTGTATCTGAGGATTTCTTAAGGCAAGGCTCTGAAGATTTCTTGGCACCAAGCTCCAAAGGTTTTTTTGCATCTGAGGAATTTTTAAGACAAGGATCAGAAGGTTTTTTGACAACAGAATCTGAAGTTTTTTTGGTGCAAGGATCTGTTGATTTCTTGGTAGATATATTCGAGGTTTTCTTGACACAAACATCTTTAGGTTTCTTGTCACCAGGATCTGACGACGCTTTGGTGCAAAGATCCTTAGATTTTTTCCCACAAAGATCTTCTGCCTTTTTCTTCTCAACTTTCTTTGAACAAGGATTTTTCTCAGATTGTGGTTTATCTTGACCTGGTTTCTTGGCACTAGAATCAATTTTTTTCAATCCATCCTTTTTCTCACAGACACTTGAAGGTTTCTTCGAACATTCACTAGTCGCACCATCACAAGGATCTTTATTACATTTTGGCTTATAAGGCTTATCAATTTCACTACAGGGACCAGATTTATGAAGTTTGTCCTTCTTGCCAGGGCTAGGCTTAGATGTTTGACTGCCTGGTTTCTCCTTGCTATTGCCACCTTTATCTGTATTGGAGCCTTTTTCTTTGGAGACTGCCGATATTTTTGTTCTACTCTGTTCTTTGTTGGTAATTTCACTTTTTGAGCTTGTCTGCAACTTGCTGTCTTTGCTCATATTCAGGATTTGTGGAGCCTTTTTGGATTCATTGCTAATCTTTGAAGTTAGTAGATCCCTATTGCTGTGTTTACTCATCTTCATAGTTGGCTTCAAAGTATGGGGATCTATTTTAGAATTACCTCCCTTTGCAGTGAGTGGTTCAGCATCTCCTGTCTTGACAGTTTTAAAAGCTATTTCATTAAGGTAACCAATATTTCCGGGAAGCTCTTGAGGCTTTCTCCCTGCATCCTCCGATTCCTTTCGAATTTTGGCATCTTTCACTATCAAGTTAGTATGAGGAGTACAATCCTTAATCCTAAATTCTGGTCCTTTCTTCTTCAAAGCGGCTCTGAGTTTTTTGGCCTCAATTACAGCTTTACTATAGGCATCACAGCTCATGGGCTTTTGGTGGCCACCCAATAAATCCATAACAAAGGGGGAATTATACAACTTGACTTTGGAGGATGAGGAGTCTCCGCAGATTTGACGTTTAAAAGAGATTTGGTTGGAATAAGTGCTCATTGAAAAAAGGCGAGATGATTTTGGCATCAAATCTGATGTGACTCTAAAGCTGGTTTGGGGGAGTAAATCAAAGCTTAGTGGTTTGGCAAAAGCTTTTGGTGGTTGAGAGTAGGGCTGAAAGCTTTTAAGCCTGGAAAGTCTTCGAAGTGTCCTATTTCCTTTAGGATTAATTTCGAAACTCAAGCCACTGTCTTTGGAACTGGGTGTGGTGCCCTTGGAATTATTAGTAGCACAATCTTTGTAGGGAACTAAAGCTAGGCAAGGCGTTTTCTTTGGGCTTGCAGGCTTCTTGCTTTGCATCAATGGTATAGGATCAACATTGCCCTTTAGAAATGCAGACTTGTTATTATGAAGAGTTCTTTCAGATTGTGTCTGATATGAGTAAACCTTTGCTGTTTTATCAAATTGCTGATGAGCTTCCCCAAAAGGCAAGTTTTGTCTACGATGCAATACCAAAGCTTTGGGCTCCTTACCAAAGCTTTGAAGTTCACTCACATTTTTATCAGTTCTAAATCTTTGGATATCATTTCCAGTACCCTTGCGTCCACATTGGTATTCCCCAAATCCATTTTTATAATTTGATGCTATTAACCAAATTCTAGCCAAAGATAGTTGATGATTATTAATTTCCATCATTGGTATATCATAGATGAATATCCTGTTCCTGGCATTCTTTATTTCCTCTCTAGCAAAGGTATTAGCACTTAAACTTTCCTCAGATTCTTTGTCATAGAGCCGCATGAAGTCATAGAATTTTCGCAAAGTCATATCAGTGGAGCACTGATATCCTTTTAAGCTATGAGGACGAGTACCTTGTAACATATGGACCAGAGAAGTGTATTGCTGGGCATTA
Organism: Stomoxys calcitrans; assembly: GCF_963082655.1. NCBI lineage: Eukaryota > Metazoa > Arthropoda > Insecta > Diptera > Muscidae > Stomoxys > Stomoxys calcitrans. The sequence goes on from NC_081553.1 coordinate 199,258,679, forward strand.
TGAAGGGGGGTCAATTGTTTTGTGAGCTATAACCAAAAAACCAATAAGGAAGATAACATTTCCAACTCTTGTTTCCTTGAATTTTTTTCCCCCTAGATTGATACTTACAGTTAAAGCCGGTGCAACAACATCAAGGATCCGCATTTTTTTTAGCAAGTATTCACTAAAAATTTTGATAATTTATGATGATAAAAGTGGAAAAGAAAAATGAAAAACAGAATTTATATTTTTTTGCTACAATAATTTAAAAGTTTCTTTTTTTGACGGATAAACCAAACAGTGTGCTGTGTTCTAAAAAATTTGCCTGAGAGCAAAACGAGTAAGAAGGCATTAAGTTCGGCCGGGCCGACCTTTGGATACCCACCACCTCGGGTATATATGTAAACCCCCTTTCGTTACAATCCGCTGAAAATTGAATAACTTAAGCAATTATATAAACCGATCAGAACCATATTAAGGTCGGATATGGGGAGACTCAAAATAACTCACTGTTTTAAATTCAAGCGAAATCGGGTAATACATAAAGCTTTCATGGGTTTCAGACTCCTTATAGGCAGATCGGTCTATATGACAGCTATATCTAAATATGGTCCCACCAAAACCATAATTAGGTCGGATGTTAGGAGGCCTTAACCTATTCACTGTTTCAAAATTCAGCGAAATCGGGTAATAAGTAAAGCTTTTATGGACTTCAGACCATTTATCGGCAGATCGGTCTATATGGCAACTATATCTAAATATGGTCCGATCTGATCCATATTTGGGTCCAATGTTGGGAGGCCTAAAACTACTGTTTAAAATTTTAGCGAAATCGGTGCAAAAATAATGCTTTTATGGGGTTCAGACCCTTTATCGGGAGATCGGTCTATATCTAAATATTGTCCGATCTAAACCATATTTGGGTCCTATGCCAGGTGGCCTTAGACTACTCACCCTTCAAAATTTTAGCGAAATCGGTTGAAAAATAAAGCTTTTATGGGCTTCAGACCCTTAATCGGGAGATCGGTCAATATGGCAGGTATATCTAGATTTAGTCCTATCTGAACCATATTTAGGTCAGATGCCGGGAGGCTTAGAGTTACCCACTGTTTTGAATTTCAGCGAAATCGGTTAAAAAATAAAGTTTTTATGGGATTCAGACCCTTTATCGGGAGTTCGGTCTATATGGCAGCTATATTTAAATATAGTCCGATCTGAACCATATTTAGGTCCTATGTTGGGAGGCCTAAAGCTACTCACTGTTTCAAATTTCAGCGAACCGGTTAAAAAATAAAGCTTTTATGGGCTTCAAACCCTTTATTTGGAGATCGATCTATATCTAAATATAGTCCGATCTAAACCAAATTTGGGTTCTACGCCGGGAGGCCTAAGACTACTCACCGTTTCAAATTTTAGCGAAATCTGTTGAAAAATAAAGCTTTTATTGGCTTCAGACCCTTTATCGAGAGATCGGTCTGTGCCGTATCCCCATGCGCCATGCGGCCTATGACACAGTATCCGGTTATGACCCCCGTCAAAGTACTCATCGACCTCTTATCGAACGCCAGCAAATCCCTCGTCCTTCTCCGGTCGATGATCGGCCATAGCGCCCTCACAGTCCGGCAACCATCCACCGTGTCCCACCTCCGCATCCACAGTGTTCCACCTCGCCTCACCTTTGGTGGGCGACCCATTCAACCTAACCTGATTTCAAAACTTATTTAAATTTACCCAAAGTTACTTTACAATGTTTCATTGATTGTAGATCTCAATCTCTTACTATTGGGTTGCCCAAAAAGTAATTGCGGATGTTTTAAAAGAAAGTAAATGCATTTTTAATAAAAATGAGAATGAACTTTAATTAAATATACTTTTTTTACACTTTTAAAGCAAGCTAAAAGTAACAGCTGATAACTGACAGAAGAAAGAATGCAATTACAGAGTCACAAGCTGTGAAAAAATTTGTCAACGCCGACTATATGAAAAATCCGCAATTACTTTTTGGGCAACCCAATATTTCGGGAACAAATAGTTATTTATTGCTAGCTTTCCTAAACAACCTTCCTCAAGGTGAAGCCATTGCAAGGTTCTTTCTCCTTTGCAAAATTTTCAAATTTTGTTAATTGCTCATGAGTTTGCATTCGGACAATATTGTTGACGATTCAAAACAAAACCTAAAGAATTTATTGCATTTTATACTTAAGAAAAAAATTTATTTTCAATCAATGCAAAATAGAAAAAAACGATACAAACAAATATCAAGAAATCGATTTAAACACGAAAAATGTACGCACTATGAATTTTAAGTAGTGCCATGACAGTTTGGTTGGCAGTAACCTGCTGGGCTGCGACTAGAATTTGTTCTGCCATTGTACAATTCGCCGCCTTTTGTGTGGGGGTGGCCGCCAGTTTTGTTTCGGTATTTAACGTGTACGGTTCGAATTTTGTGTTTTTGGATAATAACTGAAATCGAACACATTCTTCTTTTGTTTGCTTGTTGAAATTTTCAGTTGCGATCATTTGTCTTTGGAATAATATTTTTCGAATTAAATGTTCATTGAATGACCTTTAAAATGTTGAAAATTATGTGGTGGCCAATTTTGGCATTTTATGTTGTGTTAAGTGTAAGTGAATAATTAACAAATATTGGAAATAAAGAAAAATTATGAAATTATTGTAAAATAAAAAAAAAACAAGTAAAAGCGTGCTAAGTGCGGCGGGGCCGAATCTTATATACCCTCCACCATGGATCGCATTTGTCGAGTTCTTTTCCCGGCATCTCTTCTTAGGCAAAACAGGATATAAGAACAGATTTGCTCTGCTATTCGAGCGATATCAAGATATGGTCCGGTTTGGACCACAATTAAATTATATGTTGGAGACCTGTGTAAAATGTCAGCCAATTCGAATAAGAATTGTGCTCTTTGTGGGCTCAAGAAGTAAAATAGAGAGATCGATTTATATGGGAGCTGTATCGGGCTATAGACCGATTCACACCATAATAAACACGTATGTTGATGGTCATGAGAGGATCCGTTGTACAAAATTTCAGGCAAATCGGATAATAATTGTGACCTCTAGAGGCCCAAGAAGTCAAGATCCCAGATCGGTTTATATGACAGCTATATCAGGTTATGAATCGATTTGAACCATACTCGGCACAGTTGTTGGATATCATAACAAAATACCTCGTACCAAAATTCATTCCAATCGGATAAGAATTGCGCCCTTTAGAGGCTCAAGAAGTCAAGACCCAAGATCGGTTTATATGGCAGCTATATCTAAACATGGACCGATATACTATGGGGTCTCAGACGAATATTTAGAGTAGTTACAAACAGAATGACGAAATAAGTATACCCCCCATCCTATGGTGGAGGGTATAAAAAAAAAAAACCAAATGGTTCAAGAAGTAACCAAAAATTGCATTCGATCTTTTAATTTTATTGACCGTAGATTAAGAGAACTGAATTTGGAAATCTGTAGTGTTGGTCAACGAAAATGAGATGAGTTAAGGACTTGAGCCGTTTATGGCTAGAGCCCTTTGAAACTAGACTATTGTAGGATAGGAGATGATATTGTTATGTTCGTAGCCGAGTAAATAGCGAGCCAATGGCTGATCCACGAAATTTTTCAGCGGTGTTTATGGTTATCCCCTTCTAATGCTAGCGACATTTGTGGAGTACTATGCCAAGCATAGAAGCCATATACAAACTTCTCCCGAAATAGGTGTTGCACTGCCATATGCCGTTCGGACTCGGCTATTAAAAGGAGAACTTAAACGTTTCGGACGGCACTCGTTGATATGTGCGAAGTTTGCCCCTGTTACTAAATAAAATGTTCATGGGTAAATATCCAACCGGACCAGTGTCCTTAAGTACTCTCTGATGTCTGGAAATTGGCAAATTAACCCCGGTACAAGACCAAGAAATGATTTGAAAAAGGGAAAATTTTTCAATATATTACTACTCTTGCCAAAAACTATTGCTTAAGGTGCTACTACTCCAGAGTCTGGCCTAAATATTGCGCAAAATGTATTGCATGGCACGCCATCAAGGACTCGACCAGGACAAACCGTGCCAGAGTATGGGCCTCGAAGGCTTTCGATACAGTTTGCCATGTCATAAAATCTCCCTTACCGATCTTGCCGCTTATTTTGATGCAAAGAAAATAGAAAATTTTTCAACAAAGCTTTGGAAAAGCTCAGAGCTATACTGTCGAGAGAAGGAAGAATGGTTTAACGATTCTCTTTTGATAAAAACTTTTTCTGGCTTCAATAGCTGTAACGCTCTCCCGATTTTCTAAACGTCGGGTACTATAAAAAATCCCAGAGATGGGACCTCAATCTGTTGCTCAACTCATAGTACAGTTTCTTAAGCATCTGTGTAGATACTTCGGAGAGACGCTGCGGATGGCATTCTTCGAAAATTGTAACAGTTTTTCTACAGGTGAAAGGAAAGGGAAGATCTTACCTCATCCGGGGGAAAAGGGTCAATTAAATACCCCTATCGAAGCAAAGGGAAATCGAATTTCCTTATCCAACGAAAAGGGTAGATGCACTACCCTTATCCAAGGAAAAGGGTAGATATAATACCTTTATCCAAGGAAAAGGGTAGATATAATGCGCTTTATCAAGGAAAAGAACAGTTTATTACCCTTTCCCAATGAAAGGGAGTGTTTAAAATACCCTTTCCCAAAAAAAGGAATAGTAAATATACCCTTTGCCAAGAGAAAGGTAGTTTTGGTACCATTTTCCAGGGAAAAGGGTACTTAACCTTTTCCAATGAAGGGATAGTCATAGTAACCTTTTCCAAAGGAAATATTAGCCTTTTCCAGGTAAAAAAAGAGTAGCTGTAGTACCCTCTTCCAAGTGAGAGAGAAGATTTAGTACCCTTTTCCTAGGGAATGATAGTTTAAGTACCCATTTCCAAAGGAAAGGGTAGTATAAGTACCATTTTCCAAGGAAAAGGGTAGTCTTACTACCCTTTTCTAAAGCAAAGGGTAGTATTAGATTCATTTTCCAAGGGGAAGAGTAGTTTTAGTACCCTTTTCCAAGGTAAAGAGTAGATTTAGAAACCTTTTCCAAGGGAAAGTGTAGCTTTAGTACATTTTTCCAAGGGAATGAATAGTTATAGTACCCTTTTGAAGGGAAAGGGTAGTCTTAGTGCCCTTTTTCAAAGGAAATATTGGCACTCAGGGGAAAAAGTATTTTTAGTACGGGGAAAGAGTATTTTTAGTACGCTTTTCCAAGGAAAGCGTAGTTTTAGTACAGTTTTCCAAGGAAATATTAATCTTAGTACCATTTTCCAGTTTTAGTACCCCCTTCCAAGGGAAAGAGTAGTTTTAGTATCCTTTTTTAGTACCCTCTTCCAAGTGAAAGAGTAGTTTCAGTACCCTCGGGAAAGGTCAGTCACCTTTTTCCATGGGAAAGAGTAGTTTTAGTGCGCACTTCCAAGGGAAAGCGTAGTTTTAGTACAGCTTTCCAAGGGAAATCGTAATCTTAGTACTGTTTTCCAGGGGAAAGAGTAGTTTTAGTACCCCCTTCCAAGGGAAAGAGTAGTTTTAGTAGTCCAATGAAAGGGTTTTAGTCCAAGGGAAAGGGTAGTCTTAGTACCCTTTTCCAAAGTAAAAGAGTAGTATACTACCCTTTTCCAAAGGAAAAGTGTAGTTTAGTACACTATTCCAAAGGAAAAGGATAGTTTAGAACCCTATTCCAAGGAAAGGTCAGTCTTATCATCTTTTACCAGGGGAAAGAGTAGTTTTAATACCCTCTTCCAAGGGAAAGAGTAGTTTTAGTACCCTTTGCCAAGGGAAATATTGGTCTTAGTACCCTTTTCCAGGGGAGAGAGTAGTTCTAGTAGTCTTAGTACCCTTTTCTAAAGCAAAGGGTAGTATTAGAATCATTTACCATGGTGAAGGGTAGTTTTAGTACCCTTTTCCAAGGGAAAGAGTAGATTTAGAACACTTTTCCAAGGGAAAATGTAGCTTTAGTACCCTTTTCCAAAGGAAAGAGTATTTTTAGTACGCTCTTCCAAGGGAAGCATAGTTTTAGTACAGTTTTCCAAGGGAAATATTAATCTTAGTACCCTTTTCTAGGGGAAAGAGTAGTTTTAGTACCCCCTTCCAAGGGAAAGAGTAGTATTAGTACCATTTTCCAACGAAAATGATAGTCTTACTACCCTTTTCTAAAGCAAAGGGTAGTATTCAAATCATTTCCCAAGGGGAAGAGTTATTTTAGTACCCTTTTCCAAGGGAAAGAGTAGATTTAGAACCCTTTTCCAAGGGAAAGTGTAGCTTTAGAACATTTTTCCAAGGGAATGAATAGTTATAGTACGATTTACAATGGAAAGGGTAGTCTTAGTGCCCTTTTTCAAGGGAAATATTGGCACTCAGGGGAAAAAGTATTTTTAGTACGGGGAAAGTGTATTTTTAGTACGCTTTTCCAAGGAAAGCGTAGTTTTAGTACAGTTTTCCAAGGAAATATTAATCTTAGTACCATTTTCCAGTTTTAGTACCCCCTTCCAAGGGAAAGAGTAGTTGTAGTATCCTTTTTTAGTACCCTCTTCCAAGTGAAAGAGTAGTTTCAGTACCCTCGGGAAAGGTCAGTCACCTTTTTCCATGGGAAAGAGTAGTTTTAGTATGCACTTCCAAGATAAAGCGTAGTTTTAGTACAGTTTTCCAAGGGAAATATTAATCTTAGTACTGTTTTCCAGGGGAAAGAGTAGTTTTAGTAACCCCTTCCAAGGGAAAGAGTAGTTTTAGTAGTCCAATGAAAGGGTTTTAGTCCAAGGGAAAGGGTAGTCTTAGTACCCTTTTCTAAGGTAAAGGGTAGTATTAGTACCATTTTCCATGGGAAAGGGTAGTCTAGTACCCTTTTCCAAAGTAAAAGAGTAGTTTAGTACCCTTTTCCAAAGTAAAAGAGTAGTTTAGTACACTTTTCCAAAGTAAAAGGATAGTTTAGAACCCTATTCCAAGGGAAAGGTCAGTCTTATCACCTTTTTCCATGGGAAAGAGTAGTTTTAATACCCTTTTCCAAGGGAAAGAGTAGTTTTAGTACCCTTTGCCAAGGGAAATATTGGTCTTAGTACCCTTTTCCAGGGGAGAGAGTAGTTTTAGTAGTCTAGTCTAGTCTTAGTCTTAGTACCCTTTTCTAAAGCAAAGGGTAGTATTAGAATCATTTACCATGGTGAAGGGTAGTTTTAGTACCATTTTCCAAGGGAAAGAGTAGATTTAGAACACTTTTCCAAGGGAAAATGTAGCTTTAGTACCCTTTTCCAAGGGAAAGGGTGGTTTTAGTGCCCTTTTTCAAGGGAAATATTGGCACTCATAATATTTTCCAGGGGAAAGAGTATTTTTAGTACGCTCTTCCAAGGGAAGCATAGTTTTAGTACAGTTTTCCAAGGGAAATATTAATCTTAGTACCCTTTTCCAGGGGAAAGAGTAGTTTTAGTACCTCCTTCCAAGGGAAAGAGTAGTTTTAGTAGTCCAAGGAAAGAAAAGGCTTTAGTCCAAGGGAAAGGGTAGTCTTAGTACCCTTTGCCAAAGTAAAAGGGTAGTTTTGTACACTTTTTCAAAGTAAAAGGGTCGTTAAGTACACTTTTCCAAAAGGAAAGGGTAGTTTAGTACACTTTTCCAAAGGAAAAAGGTTGTTGAGTACCCTTTTCCAAAGGCAAAAGGGTAGTGCAGTGAACTTTTCCAAGGGAAAGGTCGGTCTTAGTACCCTTTTCCAGGGGAAAGAAGAGTTTTAGTACCCTCTTCCAAGGAAAAGATTAGTTTTAGTACCCTTTTTTAATACCCTCTACCTAGTGAAAGAGTAGTTTCAGGGAAAGGGTGGTCGTAGTGCCTTTTTCAAGGGAAGGGTCGTCTTAGTACCCTTTTCCATGAGAATGAGTAGTTATAGTACACCCTTCCGAGGGAAAGAGAAGATTTAGTATCCTTTTCCTAGGAAATTATAGTTTAGGTACCCTTTTCCAAAGGAATGGGTAGTATCAGTACCTTTTTCCAAGGAAAAGGGTAGTCTTTGTACCCTTTTCTAAGGCAAAGGGTAGAATTAGAATTATTTTCCAAGGGAAAGGGTAGTCTTAATATCGTTTTCAAAGTGAAAGAGTAGTTTTAGTACCCTTTTCCAGGGGAAAGAGTAGATTTAGAACCCTTTTCCAAGGGAAAGTGTAGCTTTAGTACCCTTTTCCAATGGAATGAATAGTTATGGTACCCTTTTCAAGGGAAACGGTAGTCTTAGTGCCCTTTTCCAAGGAAAATATTAGCTCTCATACTAGTTTCTAGAAGAGGCCACCGTAGCGCAGAGGTTCGAATGTCTGCCTATGACGTTGAACGCCTGGGTTCGAATCCTGACAAGACCATCAACAAATTTTTCAGCGCTGGTTTTCTCCCCCTAATGCTGGCAACATTTGTGAGGTACTTTGCCATTTAAAACTTCTCTCCCAAGAGGTGTCGCACTGCGGCACGCCGTTCGGACTCGGCTATAAAAAGCAGGCCCCTATTCGTTGAGCTTCTTTCTATTTTCAAAGAGATACAATATCCCTCTTGAGCTAAATACATGTCACAAAATGCACTCTTAAACAAACGCATAAAGTTGCAATCGGGAAAGCAACCATTAATACCCTAAATTGTTGCCTACTTTTCAGCGCTCAAATAATCTAAGCCGAGATACAACCACATTTTGCTAAACAAATCAGTAAGGAAAGGCAAAAGTCGGGAGGAGCCGACTATATAATACCCTACACCTAACCTACAATTATAAATTCGGGCAATATATAAATAAATGAGAGCTTTATCTAAATCTAAACCGACTTTTAAACAGATCGTTTGAAAATTGTTGTTACTACGGCCATATAAGTGCAAATCCGCCGATAAATATATATGGGTGCTACATCTAAATCTGGACCGATTTTGATGAAATTTTGCAGATATGTTAAGATCAGTAACAAAACCACCCGTGCCAAATTTTGTGCAGATCGATTGAAAACTGTAGTTACTACGGCTATTTATGTGCAAATCGGGCGACACATATATATGGGAGCTACATCTAAATCTGAACCGATTTTGACAAAATTCTGCACATATGTTAAAATCAGTAACAGAACAATCCGTGTCATATTTTGTGCAGATCGGTTGAAAATTGTACTTACTACGGCCATTTAAGTGCAAATCGGGCGATACATATATATGGGAGGTATATCTAAATCTGAACCGATTTGTATGAAATTTTGCAGATATATTAAGATTAGCAACAAAACAATCCGTGCCAAATTCTGTGCAGATCGGTTGAAATTTGTAGCTACTACGGCCATTTAAGTGAAAATCGGGCGATACATATATATGGGAGATATATCTAAATCTGAACCGATTTTAACCAAAATCAATAGCGTTGGTCGTTGGGTCACAAAAGTGATATGTGCAAAATTTCGTGATGATTGGACAGCAAATACGACCTGCACTTTGATTACAAGAATACATGGACTCACAGACGGACGGACGGACAGACGGACATGGCTAAATCGAATCAGAAAGTGATTCCAAGACTATCGGTATACTTATCAATGGATCTAACTCTTCTCCTTCTTAACGTTGCAAATAAATGCACAAACTTATAATACCCTGTACCACAGAGGTGGTGTAGGGTATACAAATATATATAAAAATAAACTTTCAAAATTTTTCCACAAAAGATTTTCCTTAAAATGTTGTCATAGACAAATAAATCTACATATATGTATGTAGCCTTAGAACGGAAATCAAATTTATATAATAATTTTAAATTAATTACATTTTGATGTCATATTTGACCAAAACCCCAATTCCAAGGCTTATTCATACAATCATGTTTCTTATGACACAAATTCACATAATCCTTAATTATTGGGCATCTATATGCAATAATCGTCATGAATAACTGCCAAGGTAGCTTAAATAAGAGACATACCAAATACAGCAAAGCCATAGAATTTTAATTGATGAATAAAAAATTAATAACAAATCAAAAAACGGGCGTCCATCATATAATGCCAAACTGTAAATAGTTTGGGAGAGAAGTGACAAACCAAAAAAAAGTATGAGGCAGTTTGTGTGACTAAGACAATTCTTTTCTCACTTCCATTTCAGCTATTAACAACCTTACAAATTGAAGCTATGCCAACGGCTATCACCAACACCACCACCACCAACACCCATGCTCCCACTCATATAGTGAGTTATGTGCATCAAGGTAAATTGGCAAAAGCACAAAAACCCGGCAAACATGATGAATTCGAGAATTTCGATTTTGAGACTTTCGGTTGGAATCTAACCGCAAAGGGACCCGAAATGCGAGGAGCATTACAGCAACTTGTCGATCGTTTTGTGGAGAATTTTGAAACTAGCCTGGATAGCATTGATGTGTCGGGCACAGCTCCAGCCCAAAATGGTCAATTACAAAAATCGGTGGAGGACAATGAAATACCCTACAAACAGGAGACGGATGATCAAAAAGAATTACAACCCAACACCTTGGATGCTGCGAGTTTTGGTAACAACGAACAACATGAATCCCAAATCAATGAGACCCTATGGCAACGTTCAAAACAAAGTATACCAGTGTTGGAATCTGTTCGCCATTTGGTCCATAGTGTACGCGATGGAGCTCTCAATCATACGGAACATGTTAAGCCAGAAAGGCATCATCAGTTGCTGACGGAAAGCACCCATAGAATAACACCGCCAAATGAAACATCACCAGCCATTGAGACAGAGGAAGAGCGAGAAATGATTATCGAAAGTTCCGATTTGAAGTTTTTGGAAGTTTTAGGTTCCATAGGCAGCCGGGTGTGGGGTTTTCTATCGAGCTTGAAACAAGTGTTTGCCGCCAGCAGTGGCAGTGCTAGTGCTGCACTCTCCTCTCAGAGTTCTTCGAGTAGTTTTTAAGGAATTATAGCGAAAAGAGTTGTATTTTGTTGTTATTATGAAACTACTTTTTAGTTTAATGTGAAATTGTAAAGTGCCTAAATCTGTGATTAACTTTGTCGAAGAAAATAAATATAAATTTTAATCGATTTAATTAACTTTTTTTAGGAAGTTGATAAGCAACAAATAGTTTACTGGCATTCAAAAGACTTAAGACACAAAGACAATAGTCCCTCTGGCGGCGATTATTTGCCGAATGGTTGTTGAATAGACTCAGTGCGTGCGAAGCACTAAAATGTTGCTTTAAATCATCAGCAACATGTTTCCGCAACACGATGCTGCTCAAATGCTCCTCTAATTAAACCGGAACGTAACGTTTAAAATTGCCAACGAACCGTTCACAAATACGTCAGTCAATAACTAATCGTCATGACGGTCAGTGATGCCAATTTACATGATTTTTGTGCCTTGCGCGAACAGCTGTTAGCAGGTTTGAGGGTATTAAGATGACAAATGTATCTTTGCATTCTTTTTGTTGTTATCTTCTTTATCGCATATTCTCTGCTCACGTACGCACACGTATACGCACACGAACGCAAATTTCTTAATGTGTGTTCGCAAAACGTCGATCAGCTTGATGGCAAGATGGCGGATTGCACCATATGATATGCGGTTGTTGTTCATAATTGTTTCGCCATGTTTGACGACTAAAAACATTACTGCACGAATGCGACACAGAATGACGCTCGCTATCAAGCGACAAATGTATTTGTAATGTAATGACAAATGGTATTTATGTACAAAGTTGCATTTTTGCAATGCGACATTCAAAAACAAAACTCATTCAGTTTTCGGCTTTAGGGGCTTAAGAAGAAAAATCTGGAGATCGGTTTATATAGGAGCTGTATCAGGCTATAGACCGATTCAGACCATTGAAGGATTGGGAAAAGCCGTTGCACAAAACTTCAGCCAAATCGGATAAGAATTGCGCCCTCTAGAGGCTTAAGAAGTATAACCGTGAGATCGGTTTATATAAGAGATATATCAGGTTATGAACCGATTTAGACCATACTTGGCACAGTTGTTGCAAGACAAAACAAAACACTTTATGCAAAATTTCAGACAAATCCGATAATAATTGCGCCCCCTAGAGGCTTGGAGACCACCGTGGCGCATAGGTTAGCATGTCCGCCTGTGACGCCGAACGTGAACATCAACAAAATTTTCAAAAAGGAACAGGGCAAACTTTTCACACATCACTGAGTGCAGTCCGATTCAAGCTTAAGCTCAATGATAAGGGTCCTCCTTTTTATAGCCGAGTCCGAACGGCGTGTCGCAGTGCGACACCTCTTTTGAAGAGAAGTTTTTACATGGCATAGTACCTCACAAATATTGCCAGCATTAGGAGGGGATAACCACCACTGAAAATTTTATGATGGTCTCGCCAGGATTCGAACCCAGGCGTTCAGGGTCATAAGCGGACATGATAACCTCTGCGCTACGATGGCATCCTATGGTGAAGGGTATAAAATTAAATGCTATCAATGTCGCCCTTTAACTCTAAAGGCGCTATTACACGGCATGTAGATGTCTTATGACATGTCAATTTTTATATTCACATGTAATTGAAAATGTTTGTCAAAATCGTCAATTTACGCACGATTCATCATTTTTGCAATCACACCTGTATGTTATTTTCGTATGACATAACCTAAAAATTGGAGCAAAATCTTAATTTACCGCACCTGCACCAACACAATCCAGTCATCGTGTTACATTATGATTGATTATGTCTTATTGCTATTTTTAAGTCGAAAGCATCTGAAAGTTTATGCATCTGATTTACATTAGTACTAGAAAGTCAAAATACTGTACATCTTATCTGCACTAGTATGACTTGTTCATCACAGTTCTGAAGAATGCCATTTAAAACAATCTTTTACTATGAAAGCAATCTTTTACTATGAATGAGAGTGCAAATCGCCCATAAACAAACTCCGTTAAGTTTTTTTTCTGCTAGTTTATTTTGAGCTGGCAACACTGATTTTCAGATGGGTTTAGTTATCCCGCGTTTTTTGTGGCAATCGGATGCAAATTTTGCAAAATCCAATAATTTTAGTGATTCTCGGTTATTTCTTACGGATTTTGCCAAAAGTTGCAGCAGTTTATATCTTCGGAATCGTTAAGTGCTGGTTTAAATGATAATTAGCCTCTTTAAAGTGAATTCGCGTTGAATTTTGTTTTGGCAAAGTGCTCTTCTGCAAACGTTGCGAGACTGTCGAATGCAATTGTGTTTTTTCAGCACCAAATGATATCTGTGTACCTTGACTAAATGTGTTGTACGAATATTCGCAACGTTGTGAGACTGAGTGTTGTTGGTATTTGTCGGGTTCCACAACTGTTGATAGAAATCGTAGTAAAATGAAGTGCGCAGTAAAAATGTATCGGATCAGTTTATTACAATGTGAGCAATGTTTTGTGGCTTGCTATGCAATGTCGGATTAGCTTAAACCGTTTGGCCCCCTCCCCCCCCCCCCTTCCAACAAAGTGCAAAATCATTCGCAATGTCGCTTACTAAGTGTCGTCGGTGTTTCGGTCGTGCAGTGTCGGGTTTACAAATGGCGTATGTGTTGATCGCGGACGGTGTAGTGTCGTCGAAGAACCATATCGTCTAAGTGTTAATAAGTGTCGGAACGGTTTATCGCGTTTGGCAAAATGTTTTATTGTAAAGCCAAGGGCTCATGTAGACTCCAATTTAAAATGAAAAAAAATCTTTAAATATTTTCGCCGGATAAAAAAAGCCGGAACAAATGGGGTCAATTTTATTTCTCATTCGGTAAAACAGTGCGCGCATTTGACTATGAAAAGAAAAAAAAAGTACGATTGTTCAACAGACACAGCATTCTGCCGACAGTGCTTGTAACACAACTTCTTTAGAAGTGTAAAGAAGAAGAAGAATAAAGTGGTAAGTGCGTAAAATTTCTGCAAAATTTTCATATGGGCAGCATGATTTTTTGTAAAACCACCTACTACATATATAAGTATATTTCCATTAAAGTGTAATCCAAAGTCCTACCTTTCTTAGTAAGTTGGCTAACATAGACTGTTCGCTCCTTAATTTGATCTCAAACAAGATTTCTAAGCGCCTCGATCTTCTACGCTTTTTTATTTTTTGTGGCACGTAGTTTCGAGATGTCTTGGTCTTTCTATCGTAGTTTGATCTTCCCCTTCTGCCTGCTTCGTCTAGTCAGCCAATAATGACGAGAGGGCTAAGAGCTTGGATTTTCTCCAGGCAGGTATAGAGGTAAAATGCAAATTGGCCTATGAGCATTTTCATTTAGGAACTGGGGACCAACATCTCACATATCAATGAATGCTGTCCGATTAAAGTTATAGCCCAGTCCGAACGAAGTACCCCAGTGCGACACATCTTTGGGGAGCAATCCCTTGGCATACGATTGTACGTACCCGATTGAGACCTTCATCGGCTAGGGCTGCCGCCTCAGTGTACAACACACTGTTACAACAACAACAACCTCTTTGGGAGAAGTTTTTTCATGGCATAGTACCCCACAAATATCAGTAGCATTAGTTGGAGATAACCGCCGCTGAAATTGTTTTCTGATTTGTTCACCTATAACTTTTTGCCCTCTCGCAATTGCGGGGTAACGTCACAAAAAGTGCTCGACCTTGTTCAACTTGTCCTCGCGGGACATGCCCCACAAAAAACACATTCCCCATGCGTTCAGCACGACGTCAAAGAACTAAAGTTCCATTGATCAGCCAAACCGCTTATAAGCAGTTTAAAGTCATGCTTCCGACGACGACAACAACATTACAAGTTTTCCAATGAACGTCCCATTAGGAAACAGGGACAATCATGTTCCATACCAATAAGTGCTCCCCGATTCAAGTTGTTGTTGTTGTAGCAGTGTGTTGTACACTGAGGCGGCAGCCCTTGCCGATAGAGAACTCCATCGGGTCAATCCGGTACGTACAACCGGCTGCCATGGGATTGCCCCGATTCAAGTGTTATAGTCGAGTGCGAACGGCATACCGCAGTGCGACACCTCTTTGGGGAGAAGTTTTTATATGTTTGGCATAGTGCCCATATGGCAGCCGGTTGTACGTACCTTGAGCTGATGGAGTCCTTCATCGGCAAGGGCTGCCGCCTCAGTGAACAACACACTGCTACAACAACAACAACCTCTTTTGGGAGAAGATTTTTCTTGGCATAGTACCCCACAAATATCGGTAGCATTAGTTGGAGATAACCGCCACTGAAATTTTTTCTGATTTGTACACCTATAACTCTTTGCCCTCTCGCAATTGCGGGGCAACTTCACAAAAAGTGCTTGACTTTATCCAACTTGTCCTCCCCACCACATACCCTACTAAAATACACCTCCCCCATGCGTCCAGCGCGACGTCAAAGAACAAATGTTGCATTGATCAGCCAAACCGCTTATAAGCAGTTTGAGGTCATGCTTCCGACGATGTTCGATTCAAGTTTTATAGTCGCATGAGAACGGAGAACTGCAGTGCGACACCTCTTGGGGGAGAAGTTTGGCTTCTATGATTGGCATAGTACCTCACATGGCAGCCGGTTGTACATACCATGAGCTGATGGAGTCTTTCATCGGCAAGGGCAAGAGAAGTTTTTCATGGCATAGTACCGCACAAGTATCGACAGCAAAAGTAGCAGATAACCACCGCTGAAATTTTTTCCTTATTTGTTCACCTATAATTCTTTGCGCTCTGGCAGTTGCGGGTCAACTTCACAAAAAGTGCTTGATATTGTCCAACTTGCCATGGCCGCCTCATACCCCATAGAAATACACATCCTCCATGCGTCCAGCACGACGTCAGAACAGAAGTTGCACTGATCAGCCAAACCGATTATAAGCTGTTTGAGATCAAGCTTCCAACGACGACTACATCATTGGAATTTTACTCACGAACATTCCATTAGGGAACAGGGCTATACAACTGATTCAAGTTGTATAGCCGAGTGCGACACTACTTTCGGGAGAAGTTTCTACATGGCTTCTATTAGCATAGTACCTTACTAATAGAGCTAGCATTAGGAGGGGAAAACCACCGCTGCAGATTTTTTCTAATGTTCTTGCCAGGGTTCGAACCCATGCGATCAACATCATAGACGGACATGCTAACATATGCGGTGCTATGGCCTCCACAATGCAGTGTTGATTGAATCTGACTTTCGCCGTGTTAGTGCAATAGGGCAGCCTTTTCTGCATCGATGTAGTCTTCAAAGTCTTCAGAATGTTAAACTTCACCTGAAAGACGCTGCACCCGTCAAGAAGTCTCGATGTTCCTTCTCCAGTTCAATCTGTTGTCAAGAGTATCGCTCAGATACTTGATACAGCTTCTCAAGTTTTACATCTTCGCTCATCCAGGCAGGATCGTTTACTTTCCCTGAACGTAGTCCGTAATAGTAAGGAAAAAGCGGCTAAACACCATGTTGTTGTTGTAACTACATTTTATGTGGATGTGCCGATCCTTGTCAAGCTCCCTATGTGAGCTAGCTCGTTCCGGGCAATAGGACCGATCGCCGCGGGAACGTTAAGGCCATTTGTTAGTTAAAGGCGCCAATAACTCGCCTTGTCATATCGAGTATCATAAACACTCAGAATTTGAGTATTTGAAACTCAACACCGTTGATTGTCCGCGACTGCAGTTACATCCCCCGTGTATGAAGCATCCCACTATCCGCAACCTGTGGACACGCCCGGTAGCTCTCAGCTGAGCTTCTCGTAATGACGACCAATACCACACAAATCGGAACTGAGAGTACCAACCCGTGTGGTGCTCATAGTTTTTGTTTGAACAGTGTGTTGTACACTGAGGCGGCTGCCCTTATCGATGAAGGAGTCCATCGGATTAATCCGGTACGTCAACTGGCTGCCATGGGCCAAGTTCTCTGCGTATATGAAGCATTCTAAGAAATCTTAGGACGTGATGGGTATCTCGCAGCTGAGCTTCTCGTGATGACAATGAACACCACACAAATCGAAGTTCAGAGATTCAACTCATGTGGTGCTTATATTCATCCTATGCAGAGAGGATCTTTTTTATATGTATTCACAAGGAGAGAGGGATTCTCATGTCCTACTTCACGAAATTAAACTCAACTTCTGTATTCCAGAAGGCCGCTATAATACGATCGGCTTTTCTGAGTTTCAAAAATCGAAACCAATGACAAGGGATCTTCATTTTGTGTTAGTGAGGAGACAACCACCCTTGAATTTTTGTTTGATGAACTCGATTACGATTTACACAACCGCACCCAATGATGCAGACCCATTTTGTGGCAGTGTGCAAATGTCGAGCCGCTGAAGATAACCACCCTTGAAAATTTTTTTTGATGTACTCGATATTTTTCGAGTATACTCCGTATACGAAACATTCGTCGTTGTTGTTGTTGTAGCAGTGTGTTCTTTCTTTCTGTTGAGTATCTATATCCAGGAACTCTTCGACTAAGATGGGGTACGTCCGGAGGGATCTGAGTCGAGTGGGTTTGGCTGGGCAGTTCAACAGGTGACGTGTGGTTTCTGGTCACAATCGGGACATACATCCTACTCGTCGGCATACATCGTGTACGAAGCATTCGTGATGACGATGAGCTTCTCGTGTTGACAATGAACATCAAACAAATCTGGCCTGAGTTCCAACTCGTGTGGTGCTCAAAGTCATTCCGTGCCGGCAGCCTTAAAATCCATAAGTATCGTCAAAGTGTATCTCGACGTCGTCTCCAGTGTCTTAAACACCGTGAAGGCCTGCTTCTAAAAGACACTAAAACTGCCAGAATTCCATATGACTTCCTTAAAAAACACCTACAAACTTCTATCACAATTCATTCCCGCATTTTGCACCACTCACTTTTTATCGAATTTGCCGTCATTGAACAAGTTCCACTGATCTTCTAAACTAACTTTTGTTCACAGCAAATTTTTGAAACATTTGGACAATTTTCTCTATTAAAAGAACATTTTGGAAGATTTATTGAGCGGTTTGTAAGTTTAAGATCGTACCAATATTATGAACATATTTTACAAATTTTGACCGATTCCAAATTTTTCAGCCTTATGTTTTTGTCTAGCTCAGATTACGATTTATTTGTGTCTTTCAGAATTCCATGTTGTTTACCGGCGTCGCATTTTCAAACTTTTCCCTAAGTGCGGTCAATCCGGTACGTACAACCGGCTGCCATGGGATTGGTGGGTAATAATATCCCCATTTGGGCAATATGGTATCAACTGAATTGTATTGAGTATCATATTGAGGAGTATTTTATTGTCCCCCCCGCATGACTTTTTGGTCCCAATCGTTCCACAATCACAGGAGTTTAAAGCAATTCACATCATAGTCTCATGTAGTGAAGATGACGTGCATTTGACCTGACATGTACTGCTACTACAGTGAAATTATTTTTGCAGAATGGCGAAAATTTTTGCCTGAAACGCCTGAGCAGCGTGTTTGATATTAAATGACTAAGAATTCAAAAAGGCCTCAAATCTAGGAATGGAGAGTTCAAAAACGATGCTGGTAGACCAAACTTCCGTCTGTGGGTTGGCAGTCCAAAAAAATTATTAAAATTTAAGTCTAATCCCTATGATCCTGATTGGCAACGTTGACATAGGTGAACATCAATTGCCCATACATTCGGGTCGATATACCAGGATTGAAACCGCATCATTTCTTACCAAGGGCTGTTCGTTGCATGTAGATCATTTGACTCGACTATACTCAAAATCTGGCTTCATAGTGACTCCGCCGTGTACATGGCAGTAATTGGAGACGGTACCATCTTACATCGAGCAATACAAACATAGTTGTAGCAGTGTTTGGTGTTCTATCTTTCATCTGCTTGATTCTAAGCTGATCAAGGAACTTAGCGACTAAGGTGGGGTTGTTGTTGTTGTAGCAGTGTGTTGAACACTAAGGCGGGGTGTTTGTCCAGAGGGATCTGCGTCTGAGTCGAGTGGGTCTGGCTGGGCAGTTAAACAGATGAGGTGTGTCGTGTCGTCCCAGGTCACAATCGGGACACATTGGCACGTTGGCATCAATCCTTGCTATGTATGGCACCTTTGAGGTGGCTGCATTTGCCAGAGATTCATTTCTTCAGGTGCAATGGGAGGCGGTCGTTCTCCACCATATTCAACCGGCTTTTATTCACCGCATCTGTCACCATGTCAGCATGAATGTTGTCTAGACCACCTTGACCCAAAAGTTCTCTCTTCGATAGGCCCAGAACCACGAGGATCGCCCTATCACATGGCCTGGGTTGATTGAAGCCACGGCAAATGTTGTCGTTGTAGCCAGATTTTCATGTGGAGGTGGCGATCCTCGTCAAGCTCCTGTGTGAGCAAGCTTGTTCCGGTCCAAAGGACCGATCGCCGCGGGAACAAGGTGGCCATTGGTTATTTAAAGGCGCCAATAACTCGCCTCGAGCATCAAAGGCACTCAGTATTTGTGCAAGAGCCGGTACCACCCGGCCTCTCCCTGGTACTCTACGCTCGATACCGCAGATTGTCCGCGACTGCCGTTGCAGCTACTCCCTATGGAGCATTCCACTATCCGCATCATATGGACGCTCCCTGTAGCTCGCAGCTAAGATTCTCGTGAAACAAATGAACACCACACAGATCGGACCTCAATGTTGTGACGCTTACAGCTATCCCGTGCCGGGACGGCAAATGTGTATGGTGATGATGGCATGGAAAGCAGATGTCGCGCTATGCAGTCTTCGAAATCCATGCTGGAAATTCTCCAACGGGGTTCTGAAGAAGTAGTCGCTCAAGTGTCTTGGCTACTGGGATCGGTCTGTACGACTCCCCTTTACTCGGGTTCTTTCCAGGCTTCAGTAGCAGGATCACTCTGCCCATTTTCCAGATATTGTGTACTATAAGAGTGTTCAAGACTGGTTGAAGACAGTTGTAAGGTACATACTCGACTCTAGGTAGGTGCAGACTCTTCAGCAACAGTGCAGAGACGCCACGGATGACTTTCGTAACTTTTTCCACCGTAAATTCTGATGACTGTCCATCGGCTGGGATACATACATGGATAAAACTCTCCTCTCCTCCTAGCCCGTCACTCTCGGAATGCACAATAATTTGACGGTTGAACAACCAGAAACTCTTTGGATCAGTGAAAGTTACGTCGCAAAAAGTTTCTGAGGACCTACCATTCCTTCTACCGGAGTTCGAAAGTGACTTAAAAGTAGACCACAGCTTACCTAAACCAGTACCTAAGTTACATTGCTCGAAGTGTTACAGCCACAAACGACGCTTATGTTCATCGACTGCCCTGTTTATTTCCAGTTTCAGCTCACTGATTCTGGAGTAAATGGTGTCCTTGCAACGAGTCTCATGACGCTCGTCTGCGAATACCACTGCCTGCGCCGGGAAATTGGGCTTCACTTGGGATATTCGATCGGCTGATATAAAACGAGCAGCTGCTGCGTAAATGATATCTCGAAATTTTTTCCTGACAACTAGCACATTTGAGAGGATGTCTGCTTACTGAAACAGCGATTGGTGTACTCTCTGAAGTCGACCCAATCGATATTCATCCAATTGATGGACGTTTATCAGAGGTTATAAATATTGATTGTTGTTGTTCTAGCAGTGTGTTGTGCACTGAGGCGGCAGCCCTTGCCGATGAAAAACTCCATCGGGACAACCCGGTACGGTACAACCGGCTGCCATGGAATAGATGAAGACTGGTGGTCGGTCGATGGTGAGAATTATGGTTGGTCTGGTCCCAAAGAAATGACGGATTTTCATCTTAAGTCTGCATTTTAATTGTTTGGAAGAGGTTTAAACGTGGTTAAACGTGGGCTATCGAATAATAAAACCTATCTATAAAAACTTTTTAAGTGGTCAACAAGTTTTCTTTGTTGTTGTTGTTAATTAACTTTGTTTTTGAACCGCATGCATGATGTTTAGCAAACACATTTAAACAAAATCGGTATTTAAGTTTAAAAAATGGCTTAAGTCTTCTGTATGATATTTTTGTTGATCTATTTCGATTGTTTTCCACTTTGTTTGTTCGTTCTCAAGTTTATTTGTGCCAAAACTGTGTCTCAATTTGTGAACCGTTAAAAAATCAAGTGTTTTGGCTGTTTTTAGCAGTCGCAAATTGGCATTACTGTTATCAGCTGTGCCAATTGTGTCAATACGTGAAACGGTAAACAAACAAATCCAAAATGTCAAACTTGTTAAGAAAGGCATTTTTTCCAGTTTGGAGGACATCAAGATTTGTTAAGGTAATCAAAAAAAAAAATCACTAAAACTTATTAAAAGAAAAGTTGTCAAGCACCACATTAATAGACAGTGTCAGTGGTCATGAGTTCATCGGAGCCAACGAGTCCAACCTCAAAGAGTGGTCAAGCATTGGATAAATTGAAGGATTTGGGCTATGCATTTAACTCTGGTAAGGATGTTTTTTTTATATCGTAAACGTTGATACTAAGTAAAAGTGATTTCCTTTCATCCTTGACAGCGGGACAATTACGTAAAATCGACAAGAACACTGGGGAAATAAGCGATGAGCCATTCGAATTTGAGGTATTCAAGGATCATGCCAAAAATCAGGCGCATTATGAGAAATTAGCTGATGTGAGTCACATGCTTCTTCTTCTTCTTGTGTTATTTTAATTTAGGCTCTTTAATTTGCATCAACACATTTTTTGCTTATTTACCATACTGTTGTTGTTTTTATTTCAAACCACATACAGCAAATTCCCGAAATTGTGTATGATTTGTTGGAGCAGAATGGTCTGACACGAACATACATTCCTGAACAGGTGCCCTCTGAAGAAGCATCATTTTTCTTCACCAAACCTGAACAATTGGAGAAACCGAAGAAATTGATTGTTATTATACATGGCAGTGGTTATGTTCGGGCCGGCCAATGGGCCAGAAGGTGAGAATGCATTCATGTGTGGGTGTTATTGTGCGCACACATTCTGGTACTTACCATGCATACATACATACATACATACATACGTGTAGTACATATGTAACAGATGATAGTATTGTATATTACAATTGCGTTTTAAAATTTGTGCCAAATTTTTCAAACACTCACCCATTTTCACCGTGTATGTTCGTGCATATCTTTGAAACAACCAACATTTTGTAGTAACGCAATGTCGATTCGTTGCCTTATAAAAGGAAACTCAATGCAGCAACAAACCCAACCAGGGAAAAAAGAACGCCCACAATTGAAAATCAATAATTTTTAAAACTTGGCCATAGTAGATCTACCTCATGCAATTAGAACGACCATCTAGATAGAGTACCTTTGTTGGAGGTGGCTTTTTGAAGTTTTTTGGCTTTGATAAGAGTTGCTTTTGCAATACGCTTAAACTTTTGGTCATGATTTTTTGTTTTGGTTATGCTGATATGATTTACACCTATGTAGTAAAAGTTCAAGTATTGATAAAGTAGGCTTAGAATTCGAATTCGATGAAAGCTAATCGGAACAATGCATGCCTACCTTAAGGATAAGGAGGTTAAACTGTAGACTGGCATGGTTGTGTCCACGATTGAGAAAAACAGAGCGGTTTTTGTTTTTTTTTTTGCATGCCCATTAGAACATGGATTTTATAGTCAATGAAGTGTAGGCTTCTAATCTTCCAGGTTTATCGAAACGTGGGCCCGCATTTAGAGTCAGAAGTAATAAAATTGATGTTGAAAAGTAGGTTAAGTTAGGATGGAGGCCACGAGACTAGACTTAAGGTAAATTGTACCTCTGCTGCAAGATGCTCGATGTTTCGTCGAACATATAAATAGGTTATTGTCATCATGGGGTTCAGTGCCGCATTCAGGACAGTTATTGGGAATAGTATCTTCCAACCTTGAACCTTGAACGATACTAGTTCAGCCTGATGGACCATTCCGGTAAGGCGGAAATTCGGGTGGTTCTACTTATGGTAGCCCAGGAAAAACTGTTTAGATATAAGTTCACAGTGGTCCGTTAACCTAGGGGTGAAGGGGAGACTACCTTGTGTATTGTTGTCATTGTAACAGAGTGTTGTTGTTGTTGTTGTTGTAGCAGTTTATTGTGTTCTATCTTTCGTCTGCTTGATTCTGTTGAGTGTCAAGACCCAGTAACTCTACGACTAAGATGGGGTGCGTCCGCAGGGATCTGGGTCTGAGTCGAGTGGGTCTGGCCGGGCAGTTAAACAGGTAACGTGTATTGTGCGGTCCCTGGTTACAATCGGGACATACATCTTGCACGTCGGCATCAATCCTAGCTCTGTGGGAATTGAGGCGGCTGCATCTGCCGGAATGTAATTGAGCCAGAACCACTCTGGTTTGCCGGGGGAGGTCGATTTCTTCGGGTGCAATGGGTGGCGGTCGTTCTCCAAGGACTACATTCACCCGGTAGCCATGGCAGCCGGTTGTACGCACCGGATTGACCCGATGGAATGCTCATCGGCAAGGGCTGCCGCCTCAGTGTACGTGAACGTGGGCAGGACCGTATTATAGTCAGGCAGTCTAATACAGGTCTCAGTCCCTGGGTTCTCAATGTAGATTTCCAGGACAACTCTGTCTCCTAGCTTTGATCCATCCGTGTAACATGATCTTCCAGACGGCAATACTAGGGTTCCGTCAGTTCAAGACTATGCCGCTGGCAGTAGTGCCTCGCCTCGTCTCAGGTATCCGATTGGAAACCTCTTCCCTTCCTTCCAGGTTTCCTATCGTCGCCTCGATTATACCACGATGGTATGAGGGGGGTACTAAAGGGTAAAAAAACTATTATTTGATCCATCCGTTTAAGAAGATCTTGCAGATGATAATACTAGGGTTCCGTCAGTCCAAGACTGTGCCGCTGGTAACAGTGCCTCGCACTCGACCTCAAGTGTCGTCTCAGGTGTCCCAACGGAAACCTCTCCATTTCTTCCAGGTTTCCTATCGTCGACTCGATGATACCGCGATGGTATGAGCTCAATCCATTCTCCCATTCCCGAAAGCCTCATAACTGCCTCACACCTAATCTGTATGTTAATGGGTCGGATATCTAGAATAGTCTCCAGTGCTCTCGTGGGCGTGGTACTCATCGCTCCACTTATACCAAGACAACATGTTCTCTGAACCTGTTGCATGGTCCTTATGTTGCACTTTTTCTCCATTGCAGTCCACCAAACTAATGAGGCGTTTGTAACTTCAGGCCCCATTTCGAGCCAACAGTCTACATTGTGGCCAACAATACGCTCCTTCTCAATACGCTCTTGAATGTGACACATTTAATTAAGTTTCCTATCCAAGATCAATCCTAAGTATTTAACCTTATCAGACATCGAAGTCGTTTTATTGAGGAAGCGTGGTACGTCAAATTGGCCCACCCCGTGAACAGGCATATTTCAGTCTTCTCTGGGTTGTTGTTGTTCTTGCAGTGTGTTGCACACTGAGGCGGCAGCCCTTGCCGATAGGTCAATTGTCTCTTGAAACGCTGGACCTCTCGCTATAGGTCATTTAGATTCACGCTGATACCTTTGAGAGGTGGATCGAAAAGCTGGTGATGGAATGGTCTCTGCAACAGCGGTCCAGTAGGTACAGTTTAGGCTTCATGTTGTTGTGCCTTCGCACTGGCAAGATCTTTGTCTCCTGATGCAAGTGGTACACATGAGAACTGAGGAGACAGCCCGTCGCAGTACGCAGGACAGCATTCTCACAGATCTCAATGTTATTCCACTGCATGTCGTTCAGCTGGCGAATTCACACGGGTGCTGCATGGTAAATCTCTGACCGCCCAATTGCTTTGGATGTAGTCAACAAGGTTTCTTTGTCAGCACCCCAAGTGCTGCCGTCAACTGACTTGAGGCCACGTGACCTTGAACGAATTGCAGTGGCATGTGCTAAATATTTATAAAGGCCGTCAAATGTGACACCAAGAATTTTGGAAAAGTTGGTGGACGGAATTCTTAGGCTGTGACTATCACATTGAACTACTTATTCATCCGTTGACAATGGAGAGTACAGTGTGTCTGATGATTTTGTGGCGGGTATCTTAAAATTTCTTACAGCGAAATAAACGGCATGGTTGTTGATGTAGCAGTGTGTTGTACACTGAGGTGGCAGCCCTTGATGATGAAGGACTTCATCGGGTCAATCCGGATTGCAACGACATGGTCGCAAGGCAGTGGTTTAACATCACACAGATTTCATCAAAGAGAGAGAGCCCGAAGCCATGATCGAACAATCGTCCTCATATGATAGAATCTCGTTGAGTCTGGAGTTTGGGGAATAGAGGAGTGTTAGAGACTAAACGGCCGGAGATAACATCCTGTCTTGGGGAACTACCTGTTTCAATCGGGAAAGGCAGCCAGGCTTAGCTGGGTCCTGGGCCATCAAGGGTGCAAAAACAAAGCGGGTGAAGAGCTGACCTGGAACGCATCGCTGATTGGCGCAGATCGTGCCGCAGTGAAACTTAGCACTGTGGTGGTCAGTCCAGACTCATATCAGCAGGCCAAAGACATGCTTTCCCAGCTCTAGGAGAGGAGACGTTTTGTTCCGAAAAACATACGGGCAAAGTGTCCGGGCTGATGCCGTGCCTTATCAGTCTGGGGAAGGACAAAACACGTACAGTGAGGCGGCAGCCTTTGGCCGATGAAAATTCCCGTACAGTACGGAATAGTACACTGAAACGGTTGCTGTGAGATAGTTCACAGGATCGTCTAGTTTTATATGATTCGTATAAAATTCCACCCACCTTCAACACACATTACCTCGGAAAACCAGTCAGTATTTTGTGGATAACACAGCCGTAATCGTATCCGCTGATTGACTACTATTCCTTTATCTCAGGTGTTCATTGTATTGCTTAGCCAATTATATGTGCCTGCTTAGTCACAATGTGACCCACAGGATCCCTTAGTAGATGGCTTTTTGAACCACCGTCCACAAAACCACAACTCCATATAGTTTTACAGGTCAGACAACTGCAGTATACGACCTTTTCATGACCTGTGGCTAAAATCCTTAACAATTGACGGCAGTCCTTTTGCAGAGTTCTGGGACAAAACGAGTTTTCGTATCCCTTTCTAGTATAAAGTTTAATTGATTGTCCAGCAAAACGCCCATATTTTTTTGTTTTTGTTGTAACCACATTTTCATGTGGATGTGGCGATGTGCCTTGTCAAGGTCCTGTAGATAAGCAAGCTCATTTCGGTCCAGAGCACCGATCACCGCGGAAACAGGGTGGCCATTAGTTATTTACCGGCGCCAATAACTCGCCTTGTCATATCGAGCATCATAGGCACTCAGTATTTGTGCAAGAGCCGATACCACTGATTGTCCGCGACTGCCGTTGCAACTATTCTGTATGAAGCATTCTACCATGAGCAACCTGTCGACTAAACTACATTTTTGTAAGAGCCGGTGCCGCCCGGCCTCTCACTGACACTCTCCGCTCGATACCACCGCGGGAACAGGGTGGCCATTGGTTGTTTAAAGACGCCAATAACTCGCCTTGTCATAGCAGGCATAATAGGCACTCAGTATTTGTTTCAAGAGCCGATACCACTGATTGTCCGCGACTGCCGTTGCAACTATTCCGTATGGAGCATTCTACCATGAGCAACCTGTCGACTAAACTAAATTTTTGCAAGAGCCGGTGCCGCTCGGTCTCTCACTGACACTCTCCGCTCGATACCGCTGATTGTCCGCGACTGTAATAGCAACTTCTCCTTATGCAGCATTCTATCATGAGCAACCTGTCGACGCGCCCGGTAGCTCGCAGCTAAACTTCTCGTGACAGCAATGAACTCCACATAGATCGGACCTCTATATTTCAGACAGCTATTCCGTGCCGGAATGTTTTTTTGTAATTTCTTTATATGGTAACGGCACAGATAACAAAATATTGTTCATGGTAATATCCCACAGAATTCGAGTCATCGAGGCCGTTAAACTCCTCTAGTCACCCCTCTCTATACATACTAAAGTTTCCACTAGGTTTTCAAAGATATTTAGAAATCCCTAAAAATTAGTCAAAAAAACACCTTCAACTCTATTGTTCGGGCTTTAAGTTTTACATTGAAGCGAAACTATTTATGTTATATTTTTCCTCCAAGCCTTATAATTAACAACTCTTTGGATCATGGCACCCAAATACCATATATAAAACGAGCTCAAGAATTGGGCTATGACATCTTGGTCACCAATACCAATGACAACTATCGTATGGTAGATGGCAAACGTAAACCCATACACGGTTTAAGTTCAGCCACATCACATGCCGGCCATGTATGGGAGAAATACGTTATGGCTTGTGACCCAGAATCAGTGGCCATAGTGGCTCATAGTGCAGGTGGTGGAGTTACATTGGATTTGGTAAGTATTTGTAAAAATAAAAACTTGAATAAAATATCTATGAAATGATTCCTTCCCATTTTAGGCCCGGCGTTTTCCTGAGTTTTTCGAAAATAAAGTATTTGCCATTGCTTTGACAGATTCAGCTCATTATGGTGTGGGCGGTGATATAAGAAAGGTTATCGCTGGCAAAACCTGCAATTGGGTTTCCAGCGATGAGCCATTGGATACGGAACTTAAAACATCAAAAGATGACATTAAAATGGTATCAGCAGGTAAAATGCGATGAAGAGAGTTATCCATAAAAATGTTTCTGAAAGTGCGGTTTTCTTTTACAGGCCACACCAAACACGAATGGACCTCCTATTCAGCATTTGAATCGGTTTTCAAATTTCTCGAAGAGAAATATTCAGAATTTGAACAAAAGAGCAAAAAACAAAAATTGAACAACTAAGTGTTAAAATTAAGTGAAATTGTGTTTTAAACATCTATATAATTACAGGATTTTTATTGAAATTTTAATGTTAATGTTTACACATAAAAACAATACAAAGCCATACATGCATACATATTCATGCTGATACACCAAAAACCAAACAAAAGGAAAAGAGTATTTAATACTTGAACTGCCGCATTCATGATACTTTGTAATAATTATTGTAGAATGCCTGTTACCTATTCTATGCAAATATGCAACATAAAAAGTCACCCAGTTCTCTGCTACAATTTTTGTATTTACCGAATTTGAAAAAATTGGCGCAAATTTGTGTTTTTGTTATTTTTTATACCCATTACCATAATATTGTGAAACTTGTATCTAAAGACCAATTGTTGTTGTTATAGCAGTGTATTGTACACTGAGGAGGCAGCCCTTGCCGATGAAGGACTTCATCAGGTCAACCTGTTACGTACAACCGGCTGCCAAAGGATTGTCCATAGACCAGTGTTGGGCACATGTGTTATGTGCACAATATTTCCAAACCCATGGACTTATGTTCTTATGCACGAACACATATATGTGTAAAAGTGTGTGTGAATTTGCCCGCCACTGTAAAGGTGGGATTGGCATATTGGACCATACCTTAGTCAATTTGCTAATTGAGACCGATGTTCTGATTTAACGTTTAAAAGGCATAATTTTTTTTTCCACTCACGTTCGATTAATTTTTGACTGGTGAGTGGCATTACATCTATGCCATGTATGTAACACATAGGCACACATCTTGTAATGACCTCCATATACACTAATCTCCCGATTTTACAGATCTTCACACACTTTTCCCCAACTACGGTTATCGGGTTTTTACTCGATTCTTTTATTTTTATACCCACCGCCGAATGATGGGGGTTTATTCATTTTCGTTTGAAACACATCGAAATATCCATTTCCGACCCTATAAAGTATATATATATATTCTTGATCAGCTAAAAAATCTAAGACGATCTAGCCATGTCCGTTCGTCTGTCCGTCTGTCTGTTGAAATCACGCTACAGTCTTTAAAAATAGAGATATTGAGCTGAAACTTTCCACAGATTCTTTTTTTTTTTGTCCATAAGGTTAAGTTCGAAGATGGGCTATATCAGACTATATCTTGATATAGCCCCCATATAGACCTATCAGCCGATTTAGGGTCTTAGGCCCATAAAATCCACATTTTAACCGATTTTTTTAGACCGATCTCTCGATTCAAGGTCTTGAATCCATAAAAGCCACATTTATTATCCGATTTGAAATTTAGGACAGTGAGATGTGTTTGACCACCCGACATCCTTCTTTAATTTGGCCCAGATCGGTCTAGATTTGGATATAGCTGCCATATAGACCGATCTCTCGATTTAAGGTTTTGGGCCCATAAAAGGCGCATTTATTGTCCGATAACGCCTAAACTTGGGACAGTGAGTTGTGTTTGACCCTTCGACATCCCTTCCCAGATCGGTTCAGATTTGGATATAGCTGCCATATAGACCGATCTCTCAATATAAGGTTTTGGGTCCACAAAAGGGGCATTTATTGTCCGATTTCGCCGAAATTTGGGACTGTGTTGCGTTAGGTTCTTCGCCAACTTTCTAATATTTGGCCCAGATCGGTCCAGATTTGAATATAGCTGTCATATAGACCGATCCGCGGATTTAAGGTATTGGGCCCATAAAAAACGCATTTATTGTCCGATTTTCCCAAAATTTCGGACAGTGAGTTGTGTAAGGCCCTTCGACATTCTTCTTCAATTTGGCACAGATCGGTCTATATTTGGATATAGCGCCCATAAAAGGCGCATTTATTGTCCGATTTGGCCGAAATTTTGGGACGGTGAGTTGCGTTAGGTACTTCGACAACTTTCTGCTATTTGGCTCCGATCAAACCAGATTTGGATATAGCTGATATATAAACCGGTCTCTCGATTTAAGGTTTTGGGGCCATAAAAGGCTCATTTATTGTGCGATGACGTTGAAATTTGGGACAGTGGGTTGTGTTAGTGTCTTCGACTTCCCTCTTCAATTTGGTCTAGATCGGTCCAGATTTGGATATAGCTGTCATTTAGATTGATCTCTCAATATGAGATTTTGGGCCAATAAAAGGCGCATTTATTGTCAGATTTCGCTGAAATTTGGGACCGTGAGTTTCGTTATGTTCTTCCCCAACTTTTTGCTATTTGGCTCAGATCGGTCCAGATTTGAATATAGCTGTCATATAGACCGATCCGCGGATTTAAGGTATTGGGGCCATAAAAGACGCATTTATTGTCCGATTTTCCCAAAATTTCGGACAGTGAGTTGTGTAAGGCCCTTCGACATTCTTCTTCAATTTGGCACAGATTGGTCTAGAATTGGATACAGCGATCTCTCAATATAAGGTTTTGGGCCCATAAAAGGAGCATTTATTGTCCGATTTCGCCGAAATTTTGGGACCGTGAGTTGTGTTAGGGACTTCGACATCCCTCTTTAATTTGGCCTAGATCGGTCCAGATTTGGATATAGCTGCCATGTAGACCGATCTCTCGACTTAGAGTCTTGGCCTCCTAAAAGGCGCATTTAAAATTCGATTGCGCTGAAATTTGACACAGTGTCTTACATATGTTAGGCTTTTCGATATCCGTGTCGTATATGGTTCAGATCGGTCTATATTTGGATATAGCTACCAAAAAAACCAATATTTTGTTGACTTGTACTTATTAGACCACTTAATGTCCTTGCCGATCGATATAGCTGATATGGGGCATAAATTATGCATTTTTGAACGGATTAAGACGAAAGGTGGTTTACATATACGCCCGAGGTGGTGGGTATCCAAAGTTCAGTCCGGCCGAACATAACGCCTTTTTACTTGTTTAGTCCCATATTGTCTATTGGAGGGTTTTGTTGTTGTGGTAGCCCCATTTACATGTGAAGGTAGCGATACTCGTCAAGCTCTTATAGATAAGCAAGCTCGTTTCGGTCTTTACGACTGATCGCCGCGGAAGCATGATGGCCATTGGTTATTAAAGGGCTCCAATAATCTTGTCACACAAGCGTCATAGGTTAGGCTAGGTTTAAGTGGCAGTCTGTCATCAGACTCACTTAGACGTTTTCTGCCATTGTGATACTACAGGAACAGGGGTAGGAAGATGCCTTCTAGTTCCTAACGTTGAACCATCCATATCGCTCTAAAAAGCCCAACAACTTGCGAATGTTCACATCCGCTAAATCAGACAGGTTCTCAAAGAAATGAGAACCTAAAGTGAAACTGCCTCTGACTGCCAGCGCGGGATACACACACAGCAAATGTTCTATAGTTTCTTCCTGCTCTCAACCCCCGAACTAAGTCCCATTTTCCTCTAGGACGTTTAGTTTGGGAGATAAGGCCAATTAAAAGCATTCGTACGTAAATTTAGATTTTTTTATGGCTTTTCGATGAAATTTTTCATATTTTATAAAAGCACAAATTAAGGCCCATTTAACTCTAGGGCGCTTTGTTCGGAGAAACAGTCAATATTTTAATGGATTTCAAATATTTCAACGGAGTCACGAATAAAGGCCCCTTTCACCCTAGTATGCATAGTTCAAGAGATACAGCTAATTCAAAGTTTTTATACTAATATTTAAATTTTTGATGGATTTTCGATGATGATATAGATGATATAAAAAATTAAGGACCATTTTTCTCTGGAATGCTTCGTTAAACAGATACAGCCAATACAAAATTTTTATATTAAAGTATTGATTTTTTAAGGATATTCGAAGAAATTTTTAATTTTAGTACACTTAGTTTAGAAGGTGTAGAAAAGTGAGTCACAGCCATTAGCTTAAGCGTATTAGAGCAAGACTCCGACTAGGTTTTGAAGTCCCTTAGAATGCTGCCAAGGGGTTTCGGTTTTCGGATCCTTAGATAGCATCCTACGGAACCTGGAGGACTTCACCTCTTCTATTAAAACGGACCCATGAGGTCCTCTCGAACGATTTCACCTCGCTCTTCTAGTTGTTTGGGGATTTTCTGTACTGGTCCCAGTCCGCACGCAACAAATTTCAGATTCATTAAAACATGTTAACGCGTTCTACCACCACCATGGATCGCGTTTGTCAAGTTCTTTGTACGGTTTCTCCTTACAGGCAGAAGCTGAACAAAGATTTTGAGAGGAGAATTACTTCCTGTAGATGCTCAAGATCTGAAATCGGGAGATCAGTTTCTATGGGAGCTATATTATAATATAGCCCGGTTGAGATCATACTTTGCTGAGTTCTTGGAAGTCATAGCAGGAGTCATTGTTTAAAATTTCAGTCAATTTCTAGAGGCTCAAGAAGTCTAATCAGGAGATCGGTTAATATGGGAACTATATCAAGTTATGGACCGATTCGAAAAATACTTGACACGTATATTAAGGGTCGTAAGGGAGCTCGTCGTGCAAAATTTCGGCCAAATGGGATAAAAATTACGCCCTATAGAGGTTCAAGAAGTACTTTCGGGAGATCGGTTTATATGGGAGCTATATCAGGTTATGGACCGATTCGGAACTTACTTGGCACAGATGTTGGAGGTAGTAAAAGAGCTCGTCGTGCCAGATAGGAAAAAAATTTTGCACTCTAGAGGCTGAAAAAATAAAATTGGGAGATCGGTTTATATGGGAGCTATATCAAGTTATGGACCGATTCGGAAAATACTTGACACATATATTGAAGGTCGTAAGAAAGTTCGTCATGCGAAATCTAAGCCAAATCGAATGAGAATGGCGCCCTCTATAAGCTCAAGAAGTACAATTAGTACATCGGTTTATAGGGGACCTATATCCAGCCATGGACCGATTTTGCTCATTTACAATTCCAATTGACCTACATTAATGAAATTGTTTTTGCAAAATTTCGAGCAGCTATCTTATTCGTTTGGAAGTTAGGATGCTTTCGACAAACGAACGGATCGACGTGAAATATCGTGACGAACAAGAATATATATACTATTGGGTTGCCCAAAAAGTAATTGTGGATTTTGCTTGTGACTCTGTAATTGCATTCTTTCTTCTGTCAGTTATCAGCTGTTACTTTTAGCTTGCTTTAGAAAAAAAGTGTAAAAAAAGTATATTTGATTAAAGTTCATTCTAAGTTTTATTAAAAATGCATTTACTTTCTTTTAAAAAATCCGCAATTACTTTTTGGGCAACCCAATATATGATGTCTTAGACCAATATTTCGAAGTGTTAGAAACGGAATGATGAATTTAGTATACCCCCTTCATATGTTGGAGGTTATAAAAAGATTGAATTAATAAATCTTTTTAATTAAATACCATGAAAGTTTTGGCAAAATCTTGTCGTGAAATTTTTTTTCCGTGTATCTTGACCTATTTATTTTTAATTTTTAAGTTATGTCTCCAAAAATTTAAAAAAAATTTTTTTTAACAGGTTTTGGAATTATTTTGGATGTGAAGTAGCTGGGTGCTACACCTTTTTCATTTCGTTGCATATTGTAATGAACTTTTTTCTAATAATTAAGAAAATAACAGCATATCGACATTAAAAATAAAACTAAATTTTAATGTTAAATATTTTAGTATAGGTTGTTAAAAAAAATTGAAATAAAAGCACTGATGTTTGCAACATTATGACAGAAGAAATATCACTTGCAATTTCTTTCCATAGAAAACACTTGACATTTATCCTTAGTCTCTAAGGACAACCATAACACGCGCTTGCCCTCCACATCAGACATGCTGTAAGTTAGTTATGTGGTTTTTGAAGAGTGTTATCTGCAATATTTCATAGACATTTGAGACGTCAATACAATCAGTGATATGTCACTATCATTTACATCAATACATTTAATTTGATTTCTTCTCGCCGCCAGTCGTCTTGTATGTTTTTTTTTTGTTTTTTTGATAAATATGAGTAGCCGAATGTTGTTGACCAGAACTATTATAATTTTGGCTTGCCCTACCTCCCCTCCCCAAAAATGCGACATCCATGGCAAATCTCATCATATCAAATGTTTATTTTCCATAGTTTTTTATGCCACCAAACGCCCTGGATAAGGGGTGATGTTTTACGAAACTGGCCATCCAACTGATTACTTAAGTATGATGGTCAATATTGTGTTTCAAGCAGATTTGTGACACCCACTTTGTGAAGGTTTTTGGGTGTGCCAGTTGCACCCCACTACTTTGTCTTATCACACTTATCATCGGCCTACACGTCATAAAAAATAACATAGCATAGTTTTTTGGAAGAAAAAATGAGCAAGCCCATTAAGACAAGTGTTCCTTCTGGTTTTGCATTTAGCTCCCAAGGGGAATTTGTCTTTCCTCTTACTTGGCTGCTATCTCCCCTCTTTGTTTTTTTGGAAGCTGTTGATGATATGATGTCATTAAGGAGTCATAAAATCAAACAACTATAACCAAAAGGAACTCTTAAATTTATGATAGAGGATTCCAAAACACCATCACAACCGATAACGAACTGCTAAGAAACATATGCCTTTGAAATAAGGTATGTTTATGGTTTTCTTTTATGACGAAATGGCTTTCTAAATCGATAGCTGTGTCCTTATAGTGATAAAACTTCTCTCTCAAGTTGTTCAAGAGGCAGTTTGCTAAAAAAAAACTATAATATTGTAATGTTTAGGAAATTGTAAGAATAATGGTCGATAAACTCATACTATTATCTGAAGTTTAGAAACAATGAGTGCGCTTAGAACAATAATGCTAAGTTTTTTTAAAAAAAACCGGCAACCCTTGTTTTTTTACTGTATTATTTTTTTAAGATGCCAGAAACTCCAAATTATAAAGAAAAAAACACTTAAAAGTTATTTTAAAAACAAAAAAAAATTAAAAACATGCGTTTAAAAAATAAACTTTTGGTAAATAATAGTTTAAAAAACTCTTCACGTACCTATTTTTAGATACATTTAATTTTTAAAACACTACCAAGGTCTTTTAACGACCAGTTAAGGTTTTTTTTTTTTAAATGTTGGCTTGGAATACCTTGAGAAGTTTGTTACCTCTTAGATGGTATTTTGAAAAGCTTGCATTCATAAACGTTTGATAAGTTTCTTGTAAACTTTTTTTAAACTTATTTTTGAAAAGTGAAATACAGTGACATATACCACATATCGCAAATTGGAAGAAAAATGTTTGAAAACCCATAGTCTCTCAAAAGTACTATCACACCACCGAAATAATGCAAAGACATTCTCGTTTAAAAATCGTTAAAATGATGACATTTCTTCATTTAAAATAAACTCTTGGGAATTATTGTTACGTGTACAATTTAAAGCAAGCACGTGACAACTGTTCAATTTATATTGTCTTGAATTGTGGTAGTAACGATGTACCGCATGGAGAAAAACTGGAAATATAATGTCGATTTACAATAAGTGTAACACATACTGCTGAAGGTGACATTTTAAATTATTCGACATCCAAACATCTTAGTGATATATAAAAAAAAATCATACCATCTTGAGGAGATACCGACATTTTAAGTTATTCTAATAAAAAACCATTACGTTAAAACTTATTTAGAAAATCAATGGAAAATCCAGAAAAATTTCATTTAAATTTTTCTTTAGAGAACATTTCACTAAAATGTTGTCTCTAGAGAAAACTTTATAGAAATTTTGCTTTAATAGAGAATTCCTAGCAATTTTCTCTTTCGAGAAAATTTCATAGAAATATTGTCTTTCAAGAAAATTTTGAAGAAATTTTGTCTTTGGAGAAAATATCAAAAAAAAAAAAAAATTATTGACTACAGAGAAAAATTTCTTGGTATTATGCCTTTATAGAAAATTTTTCAGAAATTAATTGACATACCTGATTTGAAAAATGTCGCTAAAGGATCTTCATTTCTACAAGCTCCTTTATACGTGCTTAAAGGCAACATATCTTGTTCAAAATCATTAAATATACGAAATTTTTCACCCTTAAACAAACGCAATTCTCTGGCCGTTTCCACATTGAATCCATACAGCGGTCAAAAAAAGTATTCATCATTAGCAAAATTGATAATAAATTCACTTATTTTGGGCAATTGAAGAAAATTTAAAGTAAACAAATAATGCAGTTTTATGCAATAGTTTATTTTTCGAAATATGTTTTAAAATAAATTCAAAAAATAAATTTAATTAGCGCAAAAAATGCAATTTTATATAATAACACCAAAAACAGAACAAAAAAAGTATTCATCATTGATGTGCTATCATCAAAGTCAAATTCAAATATTATTTGGGAATCCCCCTTTTCTGTTTTATTTAGTAAAGGAGGCTTTGCCCTTGACAGCAAATATTTAATTTCATTGAAAATATAGTTTTTGTCAAAATGGGTCGTAAGCAAAACGAGGTTTCTAATGAGGTAAAAGTTTTGATAATAAAACACCACAGGAATGGTTTAACTCAAAAAACTGTCAGTGAAATATTAAATAGACCACGATCTACTATACAATCCATCATCAGAAAGTGGACAGAAACGAAAACTGTTGACAATAAACCAAGATCTGGTCGACCAAAAGCACTTTCAGTTGGAGATGTGCGTTGGCTAGTGCGGCAAGTTCAGAAAACTCCGAAGACAAATGCGACCATTCTTCGTAAAAACACTATGGAATATTTAGGGAAGGAAGTTACTACACAAACAATTCGAAATACACTCAAAAGGCATAGTTACAGAGGAAGAACTGCACGTAAGAAGCCCTTTATAAATAAAATAAACCGAGTGAAAAGGCTAAACTTCGCAAAAATGTATGTAAAACAGCCCGAATCATTTTGGAAAACAGTCATTTTTGCAGACGAGAGCAAGTTTAATCTTTTTGGGTGCGATGGAAAGGTCATAGTGTACAGAAAACCAAATACAGAGCTTGAAGAACGAAACACAGTTGCTACTGTAAAACATGGTGGAGGTGGTTTAATGGTTTGGGGGTGTATGGCGGCTTCAGGAGCGGGAAATCTTGAAATTATTAATGGAGTAATGGATCATAAGTATTACATTGACATTTTAAAGAGGAAATTAAAAGATAGTGCTGTAAAACTTGGGCTTGGTAATAACTTTCAATATTATCAATATAATGACCCCAAACATTCTGCTTTAAATACCAAGATGTGGATGCTGTATAACTGCCCCAAAGTCATTAAAACTCCTCCTCAAAGTCCCGACTTGAACCCAATTGAACATCTTTGGGAACATCTCGAACGCAAATTGAGAACGCGCAATTTTTCGAGCAAGAGTCAAATGCAACAGGTGATAATGGAGGAATGGACTAATATAGACCAACATATAACCGCTAAATTAGTCCAATCGATGTCAAACCGTTTAAAAGAAGTTATAAGACGCGGTGGTCGAATAACAAAGTATTAATTTTTTTAAATTATGTTATTTATTTTTTTGTTTTTTTGCAATGATGAATACTTTTTTTGTTTAATTTTTTGTGTTCAGCTGTAAAATGGCCCTTTTTGTTCCAATAAATACTATTTTTTTCTTTAAAAACAATGAAATTGTGTACATATATATCACACAAGCACTACTGCATCATTAGTTTAATATGTTTTTATTCCAATTGTCTTTTGTAGACTTATTAAAAAAAAAACATTGAATGATGAATACTTTTTTTGACCGCTGTATATCGCTGACCCATCCAAGAAATGAGTGACTTTGCTGCGTTGCTTGCTCTTTCGAGAAAATTTCAAGAAAATTTTTCTAGTGAAAATGTCTTAGAATTTTTTTTTAGAGGTCATTCATGTCTTTATGGAAAATTTCTTAAAAAATTTGTCTTAAAGAAAAATTTCATTTATATTTTGTCATTAGGGGAAATTACTTAAAAATTTTGTTTTTAGTGAATATTTTATAAAAATTTTGTCTTAAGAGACAATTTCATAAAAATTTTGTCTTAAAAGAAAATTTCATTTAATTCCATATTCGTTCGCCCCATGACTCTATGAACATACAACTAAGCCAGTAATCGTCTTGTTTTGTGCTATACATACTAAAAAAGATAAAAAAAAGGTGTTTTCCCCTCTACGACTGTAGGTTGGTTCATGTCTGGTTTTGTTGGTAATTCTCCAACTTCTCATCATCTTTCCCGCATGCCCTACATTGCTCATGCACGCATTGAGCTCGTAGTCCTATATGTCTCGTTATGGTACCAAAAGCTATACTGAGCTCCTTCATTCTTCCTTTCGTAATAGTTTTTTCACGATCCGGATCTCCCCATATGATTTTCGTCATCCTACCGACTGTTCCGCCGTTCCACAGTATTACATACGCCTTCGTAGCCCACGCCCTTAACTCGGACTGCGTCGCGCCGGAAGCCTTCGGGTTAACCAATTTCATTTACGGCAGTCCTCTGGCATTCACTGCCAAATCGTCAGCTCTTTTATTTTCCCTTACTCTACGGTGGCCTGGCACCTAAGCGATGCGAATGCCATCCTCAGAGAAGGTGTTAATCTCTTTCTTACAAACCTAGACTGTTCGTGACCTTTCTACCGTCTTGGTTGTTATTGCCCGGATGGCCAGTTTACTGTCCGTACAGGTGTTCACACTCGACGTCCTTGTGTCCACCACACCACCCCACGCACTCTGCGATCGCCCGGATCTACGCCTGTAGGACCATATTATGGTCAGGCAGTCGAAAACAGGTCTCAGTCCCTGGGGATCCAAATTGAGAATTAAGTTGTTGTGCGTGAGATGTTGTGGTATTAACGCGAGGACGTCGAGTGCGAACATCTTAACGCACGGTAAACTACCTATCACGGTAAGTTCACTTGAGAAGCATGATGTCCCAGGTGGCAATACCAGAGTTCCAACAATCTAAGACTGCCAAGTGTCATCTCAGGTTTCCGATCGGAAACCTCTTCTTTTCCATCCAGGTTTCCTATAGTCGCCACGTTTATACCGCGATGGTGTGGCCTGCTTCTATCCACTCTCCTAACGCCTTAAGTCTCAGCGGCAGTGGCTGGCTCACACTTAATGTGTATGTCTATTGGTCGGATATCTATTACAGTCTCCAGTGCTCTTTGGACTTGGTCCTCATCGCGCCGCCTGTGCCAAGACAACATGTTCTCTGAACCTGTTGTATAATCCTTACGTTGTATTTTTTCTCCATCACCTCTGATGCGTAAGTAAGTATTGGCCTAGTTACACTCTTGTAGAACTAGTAGACTATTCTCGGATCAGGCTTTATTTCGAGCCTACGGCCCGTCTACATATTGCCCAACATCTATGAGCCTTCTCAGTACGATCCCGAATGTGTTCAAGTTCACTTTTAAGAATTTGACCATGTCAGATCTCGAAATATAACGTGATGCGTTAAATTGGCCCGTCTTCCTCGTGAACAGTTAGATTTAAGTCTTCTCTGGGTTAACACTGAGACGCCTAGATCTAGCTCATTCGTATGCCATATATAAGCACCTTTCAGTTCTTCTATGTAGCTGATTCGGATCCTTACTTCCAGAAGTATTATTACATTGTCACCTTAGCATCCGTAGTAGGTTGTTTATAGTGGTCGCTTATAGGAGTGATAATATGCACCCTTGTGACGTGCCTTGTGCCACATTCTCCCTTATTATTATGTCATGGGACCCACACTGTATGCACCGGTTCCTTAGCATATGGCTTATCCAGTCTCTAAGGACACGGTCCACCCGGTACAGTTCTAAGGATTGGATCAGTGTGTCGGTACCCACATTGTTAAAAGCCTTCTCGATGTCAATACATACCGATAATGCGTAAGTCTTGGAATTGAAGGATTCTTCTGTTTTATGCACAACCTTGTTCAAGACAGTCTCTACCGACCCTACCTTTCGTTTTATGGTTTTGAGAAGAAATGACGTAAGGTTTATAGGTCTGTAGGCTTCTGGTATCGCATAATTTGCCTTGGGTATAAATACCAGACTTTGCCTCTTGCCAGGCTTTCGGAGTATATGCAGGTTCTAGACAAGCTGTGAAAATAGTGTCAGCCTCCTTCTGTAGTAACACCGGAAATATTTCATCAAGTCCGGTGACTCTAATTGTTGGAAACTCCTCAAGGCTTCCTTTTCCATAATTTTTGTAATGATAAGCCTTCGATCAAACTCATTATTCCAAGTTTCCGGTATCTCCGGGAGTCCCGTCGTATCCTGTGAAAAATGCATTTCCATCCGTTATCTCTACTCTCTCTTTGAAGAAAAATTCATAAAAATTTTGTCTTTAGAGAAAATTTCATAAAAATTTCAGCTTTAGAGAAAATTTCCTAAAAATGTTATCTTAGAGAAAATTTCATAATAATTTTGTCTTTAGTGAGAATTTCATGCACGTTTTGTCTTAATATAAAACTTCAGGCCCCCGTAGCGCACAGGTTAGCATGTCCACCTA
Organism: Stomoxys calcitrans; assembly: GCF_963082655.1. Lineage (NCBI taxonomy): Eukaryota > Metazoa > Arthropoda > Insecta > Diptera > Muscidae > Stomoxys > Stomoxys calcitrans. The sequence goes on from NC_081553.1 coordinate 199,298,699, forward strand.
TGACGCTGAACGCCTGGGTTCGAATCCAGGCGAGAACATCATGAACATTTTCAGCGGTGGTTATCCCCTCTTAATGCTGGCGACATTCGGGAGTTACTTTGCCATGTAAAAACTTCTCTACAAAGAGGTTTCGCACTGCGGCACGCCGTTCGGACTCTGCTATACAAAGGAGGCCCCTTATCATTGAGCTTAAAAAGACTTGAATCGGACAGCACTCATTGATATGTGAGAAGTTTGTCCCTGTTCCTTCATGGGCAAATTGGCATAAAACTTTTGTCTTTAGAGTAAATTTTATACAAATTTTGTCTTTAGAGTAAATTTCATAAAAATTTTATCTTTGGAGAAAATTTTATAGAAATGTTATCTTACGAGAAAACTTTATGGAAATTTTGCCTTAGAAAAAAAAATTTAATAGAAATTTTTTCTTTAGAGAAAATTTCTATAAAAATTTCTCTAAAACAGCCCTAATGTCCTTAAGTACATAAACCTATATCAAATACACAACTTTTTATATATAATTTCTGTTGTATATAACCAAATCTATATACATGCATACAAACATTTGCTTGTACATAGAGAATACGAAGCGCATGACCCACTCGTGAACTCTCCAACATAAATTTTGCAAAGTAAATACACGCTTACACCTCCACAAACAAGGATTCCCAATACATCCCTATGCCATCCCATTCACCTTTCACACCGACGCACTCCCGCTAACACACACACACACAAAACTTACGTGTAGCCAAAAGACATTAACACCTCCCCCTTTGAGGACTTCTTCAAGTCCTTTGGAATACCTGTCTTATTGTGTTAAGTAAAATCAGCAAATGGTATTGGTTTGGAGAGAAGAAAGCAAAGGCAAAGAATATACAAGGATACATAGCACTTTCGCCCTCCAAATTCATGGCAGGTGTTTGGTGGAGCAGAAGCGATGACTGTTGGCTGACAATCATAACCATTTGGGGCACAATAAAGAAAGTTAACTCAAATAAAGTTAGAATCATTCCTTTAGACGCACAAACACATGCTCTCCAGGACAAAGAAAGAGAGTTGGAGAGAGACATTGCCTTTTAGCAACGAAAAGGAGGTGCTTTGGCAAACGCAAGGAGCATTTAAACAATGTAAGGAATTGCAAAAAAGCATACTTTTGGCCACTGAGATTTTTTTAAACACTTAAATATTTTATAGGTGGCATCCTAAATCAATGCACCAAAGCTGTTTAGAGCCTGTTACAAAACTTTCTAATAATTTTCAGTTATCAATATCTTTAAATAAAATCTGCATCAAAATTTACCAGAACTTTTTCATTTCTTAAAGGCTTACATTTTGTATAGATTCCTTTAAAAACTCTTTATTTCCTTTTTTAAATCTACACGCTGGGAAAAATATCAAATGTCTGGTTGCTAACTAAGAACCATGCAGTAAATCCTTAAACATATGCATGCAACTATTAACATCTTAACTGATTCTTCTTTTCGAAATTCCTTTAAGGATTTTAACAAGATAAATGTAAATACATAAGAAAACAATCCTTTAACACCCAAACACATGCAGTGCTCACATTTCACAGACTTAGGATATTAAACGCATCCCCAGTACATCGATAGTTGTTCGAAATAGGGATGCAGTTCTTCAAAAAATTTATATTATTTTAGTATAAGGATAAGTCAGGTTGGCCCACCAATGAGATGAGTTCACTGGTGGGGCAGTTGGGAACAGTTGTGTGATACCTTTGCTAAGGGTATGCATGTCAATATTCCATGTGTAAATATCCCTGCGTTCCTATATACTGGTATAGAAGTTGTTATCGTGTCTGCCTATTATAGTATTTAAGCATCCCTTAAGAGGGGGGTAGCCTGTTTGGATTACCAGTGCAGGGGTCGTTGGTTCGATTCCCACCAGAAGCCTTGGTCTGTAGCTACTGTGCTATCACAATGGACCTAAAATTGTCTAAGTGATTCTGTTAAGGACTGCCACATTTACCTAACCTAAACTAAGAGGGAGATGGGGAAAAACCTACTACGCAATGTTGAGAGCATGTGCAGAATCGGACGTGACCAAAGCAAGTACTCGATTGTTCTTTCTTTATTCTAAACAAGAAAATGTAGGATTTCCATGAACACCTCCATACAAACTATAACATAGCGACTATCGGTATCTAATCAGTGATATTTTTTGGAAGGCTAATACCTGGTATGTGCTTTTTAGTTTCTTGGTGATCCCATAGTTATGTATGGTCAAAAAAATAAACGTTAATACCTGAACGTAATATTTAGCGCCGAACTAAATTTAAATTAATCAAGTACAAACAACCTAAGTCCACCCGAATCTTGGAAACCAACCATTGATTTTGCTAAAAATGTACACAAAATGAACTTTGTTAACTGTATTCTACGTACCAAATTTCTGCCAAACTGGGCAAAATATAAGCTGATGGGAGCCCTAGAAGGCTAATCGGGAGAACGGTTTATAAAGGAGCTCTATTAGGTTATAGATCGATTTGGATTGCATTGGCAGTTATAAAAAAAAATATTTGGAAAATAGCAGACAAATCAGACAAAACTTGCGACTTCCGGGGACTCAAGACCTTAAACTGGGAAACAGATCTAGGTAAGAGGTATATCAGGTTATTAACCGAATTGGCCTACTTGTAGAAACTTGTAGAAAGTCGTAACAGAACACTATGTTCAAAATTTTAGTCCAATCGGATAATAATTGCGCCTTCTAGGGGCTTAAGAACTAATGTCGAAGGACCACTTATATGAAAGCTATATCAAAATCTGAACCCATATGGCCAGTTTGGCATCCCTTACAACCTAACTCAATAAGTAGTAAATGTAAAGTAAAATTCCCCATGAATATTCCATTAAGGAGCAGGGAATGTTACTCTCATATTAATGTGTGCAGCCCTATCAAAGTTCTAAACTGATAAGGAGGCTGCTTTTTTATGCCGAGTCCGACCGGCGTGCCGCATAGTGACACCACTTGGAAGAGAAGTTTTAACATGGCAAGATACCTCACAAATGTAGCCAGCATTAGTAAGGAGAAAACAACTGCTGAAAATTTTTTCTGATGTTCACGCCGCCATTTGAACCCAGACGTTCAGTGTCATGGGCGGACTTGCAAACCTCTGCGCCACGGTGGCCTCTTTATAGTACATATAGTATCTATCTCAATAAGTAGAGTCTGTGCGAAATCTGCTAGCTATACATGTTCGACGGCTATCGTGATTTGCACAGACGAAGGAACGGACGGACAGACATGGCTAGATCGATTTGAATGTCAAGAATATAAATACTCTATGGGGTCGTAGATCGTTATTTTAGTATACCCTCATCCTATGGTAAAATTGCAAATTTTGTCCATGAAAATCCCACTATGGAACAGGAGCATCCTATGGTGGTTGGCTTCCCATCCTAAGGTGGTTGGGTATAAAAGCCATAATTTATCTGTCTTTTATGTCTTCCATCTCAAATTACTTAATATTTAATTTTAATTTCCCGTACTTTCACCTAACTTGACCCGGTTTCATCACTGGCCATTTCGTCTATGAGATTCAATAGTTTAACAAATGACACGTATGTGATGTTGATGGATTACTAGTACGCTTCCTAGCAAATTTAACGGTTTTTGTCGTATCAATGTGCTTATGCCCGGATTAACTTTCGTGCTTTATATTTGGGATTCAATACACCATCCTTGAATTCAGGGTCTGAAGTGCTGTCATGCCATTCACAAAAACCATTTGTTTTTTTTTTTTTGGGGAAGATTCTTCTCCAGGATTTCGATTGCGATGGAATTACGGGAGACTTAGTATGGAGGTCCAGCAGACTTCCCACCAAGATCCTTCTTCAAATATAGGTCCCGATAACTTCCCATGGAACTCCTAGAAAAATACTTACGAGATTTCCAAGAAAGTCTTGGAAACATTCCAAAGACTTTCCAAGAAAATTTTGTAGTGTTTCCAAGAATGTCTTGTCTCTTGTAAGAAAGTTTTAGAGGCTTTCCTAAAAGCCTTTACAAGAAAGTATTGTACAAGACAGCCTTGTAGACTTTAAAGAAAGTGTTGTAGACTTTCCAAGAAAGTCTTGTAGAGTTTCCAAGAAAGTGTTGTAGACTTTCCAAGAAAGTCTTGTAGACTTTCCAAGAAAGTCTGGTAGACTTTCCAAGAAAGTCTGGTAGACTTTCCAAGAAAGTCTGGTAGACTTTCCAAGAAAGTCTGGTAGACTTTCCAAGAAAGTCTGGTAGACTTTCCAAGAAAGTCTGGTAGACTTTCCAAGAAAGTCTGGTAGACTTTCCAAGAAAGTCTGGTAGACTTTCCAAGAAAGTCTGGTAGACTTTCCAAGAAAGTCTGGTAGACTTTCCAAGAAAGTCTGGTAGACTTTCCAAGAAAGTCTTGTAGAATTTGCAAGAAAGCCTTGTAGACTTTCCAAGAAAGTCTTGTAAACTTCCCAAAAAAGTCTTTTAGACTACAAGACAGACTTGTATACAAGACTATATTGGAAAGTCTACAAGCCTTTCTTGGAAAGCCTATACGACTTTCTTGGAAACTTTACAAGACTTTCTTGGGAAGTCTACAAGACTTTTTGGAAAATCACCAATATTTTTTTGGAAAGTCTCCGAGATTTTCCTGAAAAGTCTTGAAGACTTCCCATTAAAGTCTTGTAGAGTTTCATGGAAAGACTTTCCTAGAAAGTCTTCTAAACTTTCCTAGAAAGTCTTGTATACTTTTCTAGAAAGCCTTGTAGACTTTCCAAGAAAGTCTTATAGACTTTCCAAGAAAGTCTTATAGACTTTCCAAGAAAGTCTTATAGACTTTCCAAGAAAGTCTTGTAGAATTTCCAAGAAAGTTTAATAATACTTTCCAAGAAAGTATTGATATCTGATAAAGATATCAATACTATGTGATTTTGGCGCGATTGGACCAATGCTTACTTACGCCTCAGTAGTTTAGTGGACTGTGATAGAGAAAAAGTGTAACGTAATGACAATACATCTGGTTCGGAGGACCGCGCCCACCGGGGCACTGAACACTATTCTAGATATCCGACCCAAAGACATACAGATTAAATTAAGGGTGTAGGCGATGAATTCTCACGTAGCACGGTGAATCAGCGAAACTATCCAGCGATCCGGATCCTAATAAGATTTCGGAAAGAAAGTAAGAAGGAGGTTGGATCAGCTTTCGTAATTTTTATCCGATTTGCTTGATATTTTGAACAGTGAATTTTCCTATGACCTCTAACGTATGTGTCAAACATGGTTCGAATCGGTCTTACTCTTATATAGCTCCCATATAACTGATCTCTCGATTTTACTTATTAAGCCTCTAGAGGGCGTAATTCTTATCTGATTTGGCTGAAATTTGATTTATACTATTGTCTCCAATATCCAACCCAAATATGGCCCGAATAAGTTCATAACCTGATATATTGGTTGCCCAAAAAGTAATTGCGGATTTTTTAAAAGAAAGTAAATGCATTTTTAACAAAAATTAGAATGAACTTTAATCAAATATACTTTTTTTCTAAAGCAAGCTAAAAGTAACAGCTGATAACTGACAGAGGAAAGAATGCAATTACAGAGTCATAAGCTGTGAAAAAATTTGTCAACGCCGACTATATGAAAAATCCGCAAGTACTTTTTGGGCAAAAGAGATCCATGGTGTAGGGCATATAAGAATTTCTTTGCTTAAGGAAATTTTGTTAAAATTTCAATGCTATAGAAAGTTTTCTTTAAATTTATTTGCAATAGAAAATTTTTTCGAAATTTCTTTGCGATAGGAAATTTTGTCAAAAACTTTTCCCTTTAGAATATTTTTCAATTTTATTTTTGCACTAACAAATATTGCTTGCTTTAGAAAATCTTGCCAACAAATTTTTTTTGTAATGGAAATTTTTGTTTAAATTTTATTTTTTTTAGGAAATGTGGTCAAAAGAAAATTCTGGTAAAGAAAAATGTCAAGTCTTGGTTCTCAAAACTGCCACTCCTATTTGCATGTTTGCACAAATTAACAAATATTTGTTTTGGGGATGCGACTCTTCTTAAGATGTTAACAATGGTTAGCAATTACTTAAAATAATGTCGTATTTCTCTGCAACTGCCAAGGATTTGCAAGCAAAGGGTTTGTCCTAAGATTCCCATCCCTTGAGTGTGTGTTCAGTGGTGGCTGAGTGATGGAGCTTTGGTCTTGGCTGATACTATCAACTACACAATAAATATTTGTTACAAATCTTACGCAGTGCGTTGTCGTCCTTTGCGCCCATTGTAGAGACGGTGTATATCTCTTAAGATTAAAACCCTTTTTATGGTTGTCTTACAAGGACGAGATTTAAGAAAGTTTAAATTTAACTGCAAATGGAGCAGGAAGGATATACAAAACCAAACTGATTGTCAAAAGCTTCAATGTTTGGTTTTGAGTTGGTGAGGGCAATGGCGATATGGCTTAAAGGACTTCTTTGGAAAGTAACTCAAGCGAAATGTATGACATGGTTGTTGTTTTTGTTCTTGGCCCTATTTGAAGAAGTGAAACCAAACATAGAAATGTTTGCTGATTTCAAAACTTTGATAAGAGATGGCACAACAACAAAATTTCGACACTTTCTTTTTTATTTTTGTTTGGCCAAAAAGGGTTGATAGCCGCAATGTTATTGTCCTTTGACAATGGAGTTGTTGATATTGGCCATTCCTTACGTACGCTATGCATGTCTTACTTGCCATTTCGCCAAAGTGTGAATGTTGTGGTTGTGTCCTTTTTCACCAACAATAACAATTGTGGGTTATAAATTTCTCACTGATAAGAGAAAACTTGCCAAATGGCAAGAGCAAAAGTAAAAGTCATTTTGTGGCTTTGGAAAATTTAACACTATTTGTATTACAAATCGGAATGCATAAATTAAATGTCTCCCTCGAAGATTTGTCTTATGAGAGCGAGAGTACTATGTACCCCTTTCAAATTAACCCTAATTTAATGTTTGAGGAGTTGAAAGATTAAAAGCGAATAGATGGGAGAAACACAACAGACTTTTCCTTTAGAAGATGAGTTGTGAAATGGGCCTTAAGTCTCATAGCCGCAGTGGCTGCCTCACACTTGTTCTGTATGTCAATGGGTCGGATATCTAGAATAGTCTCCAGTTCCCTAATGGTCGTAGTCCTCATTGCTCCGCCTATGCCAAGACAACATGTTCTCTAAACATGTATTATCCTTACGTTGCACTTTTTCTCCAACGCAGTCCACTAAACTACTAAGGGGTAACTAAGTATTGGTCTAATCACGCTCCTGTAGAGCCAGTGGACTATTCTATGAGCCTTCTTAGTGTTTCCCAGACATCCCATTGCGGAACAAATTAGGGGGAAATTAACTTCTCACAATATCAATTGAGTGCTGCCCGTTTCAAATTTAAGCTCAATGATAAGGGGACCTCCTGTTTTATGCCAAATCCGAATGGCGTGTCACCTCTTGGTTGAGAAGTTGTACAAGGCTGAAATACTCATAAATGTTGCCAGCATTTGGTGAGGGTATAACCACCGCTGAAAAATGTTTTAAGGGGTTCTCGCCGGCAGGATTTGAACCGAGGCGTTTGGCACGATAGGCGGGCATGCTAACCTATACACCCCAGGGTTCTTAGTACGCTCCTGAAAGTGACTCTTCCAGTAAATTTTCCTCCAAGATCACTCCTAAGTATTTGACCTTATCAGATATCGAAAACATTTTGTTGCGAAAACGTGGTGCGTCAAATGGGCCCACCTTTCGTTTCCTCGTGAACAAACAGATTTATGTCTTCTCTGGATTAACATTGAGAAGCCTAGGTCTAGCCCAGTCGTATGCCATCTGCAGGACCTTTCCGGCTCTTCTGCATAGCTAGTTCGGTTCCTTACCCCTTAGAAGTATTTATGGTGGTCACCCATAAGAGTGGCGATAAAATGATCACTGTGGCTTGCCCTGTGCCACTTTTTCCTTTATATTTATGTCATGGGACGCACAATTTATCCACCTGTTCCTTAGCATATACTTTTTATCCAGACCTGGTACAATCGGTTCTGGTCTTAGGATTGGATCAGAGTGTCGGTGCTCACATTGTTAAACGATCCCTCGATGTCAATGCATACCGCCAGTGTGTACATCTTGGCATCGAATCGGCAGTCTCCACCGACCTTCCCTTGACATAGGCATGCTGTTTGTATTTACGCAGTTCGCTGGATGTCCCACTCTTTATCATGGTATCCACAACGCGTTCCATGGTTTTGAGTAGAATGGACTTTAGGCTTATAGGCCTTTGGTGTCGCATAGATTGCCTTGCCGGGCTTGGGTTTAAATACCATCCTTGCCTCCTGCCAGGATTTCGGAGTACATTCAAGTCCCAGAAACGCTGTGAGTTATTAAGTCATTAAGTGTCGATGATGGAGCAAGTACAGGGTATCGTGGCGGTGCTGATAGGGGCGACGAGGAGTGATCCAAGAGCAGCACTGAATGCCATACTTCATCTGAGACCTTTGCACTTGTACGTGGAGGGCGTTGCGTTGAGTACAGTCTTCTGGCTGAGAGCGCCAGGAACTCGTGCGCTTCGGATTTCGGGCATTCGTTAGTTCTGCGGTAGGCAGATGTCGTCGTCGGGCGACTACATGGCATCGTCATTGCCAAACTGATCTTTCTTAGATGGCGACTTGGAGTTTGTCTTCTCGGAGAGGAAGCTTTGGGCTGGGGGCCCCGAACTTCTCAGGTCCCTCTTTATATACGGATTGGTCCAATATGAATGAGGGCACTGGAGCAGAGTATTTTATTTAATTCGTAGGGGTTAAGAAGTCACATAGACTCGAAGCCAGTACTAGACTCAATGACAGTTTTTTTCTGCGACAATTACACTACTTCCATGGTACACATGATTCTGTGCATCTGTTGGAAATTGTATTGATGGCTTCGAACGCTAGATGTTTGCTTAAATATTTTGGCTATAGAAAATATAACCAAACTTTTTTTTTTGCTATGAAAAATTTCGTAAAACATTGCTTCATAAAATTTTGTCAAAATTTTGTTGCTACAGGACAGTTTGTAAAAATTTCTTGGCAATTGCGAATTTTATTTGTTTTAGGAACTTTTGTCAAAATTAAATTTCTTTAGAAAATTTGTATAAAATTTAAGTTCTTTAAGAATTTTTTTTTAGATTTTTAATTTCTTTAGAAAATTTTACAATATTCCTTTCCTTTGCGAAATTTTGTCATTTCATTTCAAAAGGTTTACCCTCTACACATTAAACCAAAGCAAGTTTTTCGCTAGAATGATGAAAATAATCATAAATCATTAGGATTTTGTTTGTTACATTATCGAAAGAATTTTATTGCAATTTAAAATGTTCATTTTTTATTGCCACAATGAAAAGTTCAAGTGTGTCGTTGTTCGTTTTTTTTTTTGTTGCGTTTTCAACAAAGTCATAAATAATAATATTTTGCCAATAAATGTTCACATATGAGTGGTTGAAGCATTCATATATGACTTCACAGTCCATCGAATTTGATGCGACATGACCCTCTGCTGTGAGGCAGGAAAAGAATGCCCTTTAGCAGTATGGCTCTTGGTGGTTCGTGCTCCCCCTCAGTTGAGGTTGGTCTGGTTTTCCAAGAAATAATGATTGTTTTTATGGCTGAAACGTACATAAGCCCACCCACAAGGGCCCATTCCATCCCCGATGCTGAATCCTATGAAAAAATCATTAATTTTCCAGTTTCGGTTTAACTTTTGCCTCAGCGCTTGGTGGTTACGAGGTGGTCAAGCAACAAGGTCATTTGAAAAACCATTAAGAATATTTTTTGGCCCACAGTTTAGAATGTAGTTTATGGGGGCTAGCTGCTCTGTGTGTTACTCCCCAATTACAAGTGGATTTGTAATGGCCAAGTGTAACGAATTTTTTTATGGTTGACAAATGATTGATGATAAATTTTCCCATCATCACAGCGAATTGTTTGTTGCGAAATATGAAAAAATTTGTCAGAAAAGAAAATATTTTGAGCTAAAGACTATGGTTCTAAAAAAGTTGCGTCTTTAAATATCAGTCAATGGAGTAAGTCTTATTTAATATATTAAAGAAATTCTCATTGGTCGATTCATAATGCCTTTTTAAGCACCTTTTTGTTTTTGCAGGAAAAAATAGAGGCCTGTAAATGGATAGTCACAAACATTATTAAGGCAATACAAACATTTTAAGTTATAAAATATGTTTCCCCCAAAATTTATTGTAAAAGTCAGCAGTAAAACATTTTTGTTGTATTTTGTAGGTGCCAGCGAGTTCAATAAGAACAATAAGTAGGCAACTAATAGAGAAAATTACCATGAATAAATAAAAAAGGAACTCAAATTCGAAATCGCGTTGAGACAGTCACCCTTATTCCCGCTGTCGAAGGCGAAAATCAACAGCAGTCACAGTCGAAGGCGAATTTCACATTTTATGGTATTCTGTAACTTATTCGCCTTCGACAGTTTGATAATTGAAAAATATTGTGTTATATAAAATATTGGGTTGCCTAAAAAGTAATTGCGGATTTTTTAAAAGAAAGTAAATGCATTTTTAATAAAACTTAGAATGAACTTTAATCAAATATATAATTGCCATTTTGTTCGATAACCTTTTGCCATCTTCCTGTCAAATTTAGTATTCCACGGTCATAGAACTTCTGGCTTTTATCTGCAAAAAACTGAACCAAGAGTAGGTTCCATACTCTTTCGACAAACAGACGCGAGAATGCAATTTACCTAAATATTGACGGTTTTCATCAAAACAGAAGATCGGTTTAAACTGGAGCAACATATATACGGTTATTGGCCGATTTGTACCATTCTTAGCAGCTGGAAGTGGTAACAAAACACACTGTGCAATATTTCAGCCATATCGGTCAAAAATTACGGCTTCCAGGAAACCAAGAAGTCAATTCAGTAGGTCAGTTTATATGGAAGCTATGTCAAAATCTGCACTGATATGGCCCATTTGCAATCCCCACTTGCAACATATATTTTTTATTCGTCCGACCGCTATCGTGATTTCGACAGACGGAGTGACGGATATGCCAAGATCGATTTAGAATTTCAAGGCGATCCAGAATAATATACTTTATTGGGTCGCAGATCAATATGTCGAGGTGTAACAAACGAAATGACTATGTTAGTATACTGCCCATCCTATAGTGGTGGGTCTGTCTTAAAAGTCTGCCAAAATTTTGTTCGGCCTGTGAAAAACGTAGATGTGGTACAATTTTTAAAGTTTTATCTCTGCTAGAAAAATGCTACAAAAACATGCCTTGGGATATGGGTTACATTGGTAAGGTTCGGTTAGGTTAAGTTGAAAATAGGGTGCGGATTTTAATCGCCCCATGCTAATATAGAGCGATCTTCCGATAAATGAGCCTCATTTATTGCTCGATTTCAATGAAATTTGCTACAATGAGTTGTGATAGGCCCCTCGAGTATGATCTAAATCGGGCTATATTTGGATAAAGCTGCCATATATACCGATCTGGCGATTCAAGTTCTTGGGCCCATAAAAGACTCATTTATTGACCGATTTTGCTACAATTTGGCTTAATGAGCTGTATAAGAATTTTCAACATCTCTGTCCAATATGGGCTAGATCGGCCTTTATTTGGACATAGCTGTCATCTATACCGATCTCTCGACTTAAGGGTTGCCCTATTATTATCCGATATCTCTGAAATTTAGCACAGTGAGCGACATCCCCATTGAATTTGGCTCCAATCGGTCTCTAATTAAATAAAGCTGCCATGTAAACCGATTTTCCCTGTTGGGTCCATAAAAGCTTAAAATCTGTCGCTGTTAGTTGTGTTTGCCGAATGTGCTCCCGATTAAGGTTCTTTAGCAATTAATATCGCAGTCATTACTAGATTTCGCTAAAATTTGTCTTACTGTTTTAAGTATTTCAATCTCCGTGCTGAGTATGGCTCAGATGGGACCATATTTGAATATAGCTACCATATAGACCATACAATAACACCCCTACCCATCATTCTCGAATATATATCCCATGTAAATTGCCCTCCCGATATCTGGTCTTGAATCCATATAAGGCGCATTTATTACGCGATTCGCTGAAATTTGGAACAATGAGCGTTTTAGACCACTTGACCTCGGTGCGAGTTTGGTCCAGATCGTACCATACTTCGATATGATGGGTATCTAAATTGCGGCCGTGGTTGAATTAAATACTTTTTTACTTGCTATCACTAACTTTTGTTACCATTCCACTGTGTGACACCACTTAGTGGAGTAGATTTAAACGGTTGAATAGTACACAAATGCCGCCGGTTTAATAAGGGTATAATCACATTGGAAAAATTTTTACGATGTTCTGCAGGATTTGAACCCATTTGTGTAGTCAAAATTTAACATAGTATCGACTTTCGCTCCTCCTAAGGAGATAATTTTTAGCCTTCCAATTGTCTCTTCTTTCCACCGTGTTAGGTGTCCAGCTATCTAAAACGATAATGTCGGCATATGCTTGGCCCTTCCTGTCATAAAAAATTAGGTCCAAAAAATAAGGGGTCGCCCCACCTCCAAAAACCCTACAAATTGGCCAGAGAGAATGGTGGCTTACGATTACAAATCTAATGCTTCGGGATCCAAAATATCAGATTTGTTGATACCCAAAAGAGTGAATTCGGGAAACCTCTACGGGTCCTTCGCATCTACCAATATGGCACAGTAGTCCAGGCCACATTCATTTACACAATTTATGCCCCATTTAAAAAGACCTCCGGATCTTTCTAAAGGTTTGTCCCATTGAAAAGTCCTGATTATAGTGACCCCTTTCAAAAGGAATTTAAAAAAATCTCTTCGCTTTGGTATGGAAAAACAAATGATGAGACATTAAAAGAAAACAAATGCCAAGAGTTTCCAACCAATAAAATGACTTTTTTGTCCGGCTTTAGCTGTTATCGTATTTATTTTGAAATTTAGGTATTGTCTTTTAGCATCAGGGTAAGCAAGGGAAAGCAAAAAAAAATCGATGATGATAGCAGCTAAGTTGATGATGGCACAGACATGCTTGACAGCTGTCTTTGATGCAGAACTCTAAGAAAGGACAAAGAATGGGTGGTGCAAAAAACAAAAACATCCAAGAAGCCAATATAAATGTATTTATTGTCAATAGGACAGAAAAAGCACAACGCAAGCAAGTGGTGATCTGTGATAATAGAATCATCAACACGCACTTTAAAGTCCTCAACTTGTGTGTTTGGATGGTGGGGGAGAGGGAAAACCCAATTCTCCCTTAAGGCAAAGTGTAAAAACCACAATAAAATTTTAAACTTAAGATGTTTACAAGTCTGCAGCAGCAATGGTCGGCACAGGATATTAAGGACAAAGTAAAAAAAAAAACAAAATCCCAACAATTACTTTATTCTTAAGGATGCCCATTGTTAGAGGCGTTTTGGGTTGGACTTTTGCTAAGGCGATGAACATGGTTGTTGTTATTGGCTCAGTGTTATCAGTATAATAAAATTTATTTGCTTAATTTACATAAATTTCGATTTTGATACGAAATTCAAACCAACAATGTTAAGGATTAACTGTTCTCCTCGAGTAGAACAGCATTTAGGGAAAAATAAACGTTTTTGATTTAACACCCCACCCACTTTTTTTGCTTTGAAAGGGAAAATAAAAATATCTCTATGCCTGAAAGTATACCTTTTTCTTTGATACTGACAACAAGCCTAAAAGTATACCCTAAAAATTATAATATATTTGTTTTCCACAAAACAGCTCTTAGAAGACTTTTAAAAAACGTTTAAAAATCCATTAAAGTGGGTTTACCTTTTTTTACTTATTTAAAGGATATTACCTATTTTCGTTTAGTACTCGCATTAAACTTTGTGAACCCAACCTGTTATCGGGCCATCATCAGCTGTAGCGGCGTCATCATCACGAACCACCCACACCCCAATGGGTTCATGCATTTTTGAGTTATGCTTTTTAGCCAAAAGGTTTCGTTTCTTTCGTTGTCTGTTTTTTTTGTTATTTTCATTTTACTTTTTTCACATTTGCTCTAATCTTTGCGCCATTTATTCACACTTGATTAACACGCGTCTGACATTTGTTTGACTTTTTGTTTGTTTGGGCTTGACTGGGTTTTGGTGGTTGTGGCTAAAGACCAAATGTTGTTTTCATTGCCATTGTATTCGTTGGACAGGAAAAAAAGTTTTAAAAAAAAATAAAACGAACAAAAAAATATGAATTGTGTGCGCTGTGAATGTGAACCTGAAAATTAAAAAAAAACGAAGACTTTCATATTCCGTTTGTAGGTTGGCAAAATGTGGTGCATACATTTAGGTTATACTTTAAGAATGATTCTCACAATGCAGGGAAATTGTACACTTAGAGAAGAGGTCCATTGGGACCACAAGTTAATTTTAAATTGGCAAAATGGAAATGTCAGACCCGTATAGCAAAAGTATGGACAATGTTGTTGAAATTTCATTATAAGAAATTATTTTGAAATTCCATTTGTTTTGGAAAAAAATTCTAAATTTTATTTCTACGGAATTCACCGATTTCTCTTTTTTCTTTCAAATTTAGTTTTCCATGGAAAATATTGCAAATTTTTTTCTTTTCTCTTCATTATGTTAGGTTGGGTTTGAAAATAGGGTGCGGTTTTAATCCCCCCATGGAGGCCACCGTAGCGCAGAGGTTAGCATGTCCGCATATGACGCTGAAAGCCTAAGATCGAGTCCTGGTGAGAACATGAGAAAAAAATTACAAGGGGTAGTTTTCTTCTCCTAATGCTGGCGTCATTTGTGAGGTACTTATCATTGAGCTTAATGTGTAATTATTGATATCTGAGAAGTTTGTCCCTGTTCCTAAGTGGAATGTTCATGGTTAAATTTGCCTTTGCATTGTATGTTACTATGGACATGCATACATCTAAACCAGCAATCAGTGTGTTCTAAATACTTAAAAGTAATCTCAATAAAAACCTAGTGAGAAATTTCGCGCTTCTCATAAAATCCTTACTCGTTCCCCATTCCATCCCTCTAAGTTGGTTCAAGTGTAGCAACATATACGCACCTAACCACCGAAATCAGTTAGCCGTTAAAGTCAGGCATTGATATGGGAAATGTTCCAACGTCTCATCATCTTCTCCAAATGCCTACATACGCTGTCAATTGCAGCACCTATTCTCTTTAAGTGCTCCCGTAGTCCTATGTTTCCCATAATGCGACCGAAATTCATTATTAGCTTCATTATTTAACGATCCGGATCATCATGTACATTTAACTAGGACTGTGTCTCCCTGAAAGTTTTCATATCCTCCAAGTTTACCGATGGCTGCCCTTTAGTTCCAACTTGCCTGCCCCCGGGTTCCACGTTGCTTCGCTTTTACCAGCACCCAAACGATGCGGATTATGCCATGCTCAGAATAGGCGTTAAACTCCTTGTTAACACCCCAAGACCGTTCGAGATTTTACCATCCTAGTTGTCCAGCCAGTCTACTGTCCGTTAAGAAGTTCGCCTAAACACTTTACTACCTCACGCATTACGCAATCGCCCCCATCTCCACTTGCAGAACCGTATAATGGTCAGGCAGTAAGAAACAGATCTATGTTCTTGGGTTCCTAGGCCCAGATGGCTACTCTAGCTTTGTGACATCCGCGTAACATGAACTAGCAGGTGGCAATACCAAAGTTTTGTCAGAACAAGACTGCGCCGCTCGGGCAGTTTCATGTACTTGACCTTAAATGCTGTCTCAGTTATCCCATTCGAAATCTCTTCCAATCCAGATGGGTTTCCAAACATTGGCTCGGTTATTCTACCATGGTAAGACGTTCTTCTATCTTTTATCAACCTTCCCAACGTCTTATACTTAATCTGCATGTCAATGGGTCAGACATCTAGAATTGTCTCCAATGCCCTGGTAGACGTGGTTCTCGTTATCCCACCTATTTTAGTAAGTTAGTATTGGTCTCATCATGCTCCTGTAAACCTAGTGAACAATCTTCGGATTCAGGTCTCATTTCGAGCCTTCGACTTGCCTACATAGTACCCTACATAATGCGATTTCTCAATAAGCCCCTGGGTGTGGCACTTCCAGTTCAGTTTCCAATCCAAGATCACAGTACTTAACCCTGTCGGATATCGAAAACGTTCTGAATAGAAAATGCGGCTCCTCGAATGGCATGACCTTCATCTTTCTCGTAAACAGGAGGATATCTGTCTTTTCTGGGTAAAAGTTCAGACTCTTAGGCCTAGCGCAGTCGTATGTTACCTCCACTTTTCCGAATTACCGCCTAGGTGATTGGGATTCCTACCAGCAGACAGCTTAAAAAAATACCTTCACAGTAAGCATCCATAGAACCAACATCTATATGGTGGCGACAAAATCTGCCGCTTAGCGTGCCCTGTTCGAATCTTACCATAGATGGTTCCCAGAACCATAGATGGTTCCCAGAACCATAGATGGTTCCCAGAACCATAGATGGTTCCCAGAACCATAGATGGTTCCCAGAACCATAGATGGTTCCCAGAACCATAGATGGTTCCCAGAACCATAGATGGTTCCCAGAACCATAGATGGTTCCCAGAACCATAGATGGTTCCCAGAACCATAGATGGTTCCCAGAACCATAGATGGTTCCCAGAACCATAGATGGTTCCCAGAACCATAGATAGATGGTTCCCAGAACCATAGATGGTTCCCAGAACCATAGATGGTTCCCAGAACCATAGATGGTTCCCAGAACCATAGATGGTTCCCAGAACCATAGATGGTTCCCAGAACCATAGATGGTTCCCAGAACCATAGATGGTTCCCAGAACCATAGATGGTTCCCAGAACCATAGATGGTTCCCAGAACCATAGATGGTTCCCAGAACCATAGATGGTTCCCAGAACCATAGATGGTTCCCAGAACCATAGATGGTTCCCAGAACCATAGATGGTTCCCAGAACCATAGATGGTTCCCAGAACCGTAGATGGTTCCCAGAACCATAGATGGTTCCCAGAACCATAGATGATTCCCAGAACCATAAATGGTTCCCAGAACCATAGATGGTTCCCAGAACCATAGATGGTTCCCAGAACCATAGATGGTTCCCAGAACCATAGATGGTTCCCAGAACCATAGATGGTTCCCAGAACCATAGATGGTTCCCAGAACCATAGATGGTTCCCAGAACCATAGATGGTTCCCAGAACCATAGATGGTTCCCAGAACCATAGATGGTTCCCAGAACCATAGATGGTTCCCAGAACCATAGATGGTTCCCAGAACCATAGATGGTTCCCAGAACCATAGATGGTTCCCAGAACCATAGATGGTTCCCAGAACCATAGATGGTTCCCAGAACCATAGATGGTTCCCAGAACCATAGATGGTTCCCAGAACCATAGATGGTTCCCAGAACCATAGATGGTTCCCAGAACCATAGATGGTTCCCAGAACCATAGATGGTTCCCAGAACCATAGATGGTTCCCAGAACCATAGATGGTTCCCAGAACCATAGATGGTTCCCAGAACCATAGATGGTTCCCAGAACCATAGATGGTTCCCAGAACCATAGATGGTTCCCAGAACCATAGATGGTTCCCAGAACCATAGATGGTTCCCAGAACCATAGATGGTTCCCAGAACCATAGATGGTTCCCAGAACCATAGATGGTTCCCAGAACCATAGATGGTTCCCAGAACCATAGATGGTTCCCAGAACCATAGATGGTTCCCAGAACCATAGATGGTTCGGAACAAGAAACGTCAATTGTAAAGACTTCTGAGACTTCTCTGAACAATGTATCGTTGCTATAAACCATGAATTGACAATCTTGAAACTTTTCTAAAAAGTTTCCTTACATTCTTTTTGTATGATTATAATGTCATTTAGAAGACTAAATCAACTTTATCTCGTTCTTTTTCCAGGATCTTACATACAAATCTTGAGTGTGAATCATATCAAAGGTAAGTGACAAAATAATTTTTTTTCCAATTATTATTCCCAAAGAACTGAGACTATTCAATCAGACTTTTGTAGGAGTTTTTAATTTGCTGGTTCCCCTTATACTTGATTGTAGATACAAAAATAAATAGTTTCCTTTCCTTAAAGATAAAATCTCTTAGACTGCATCAATGTTTTTATTCAGAATATTTTTAACCCCCTTCAACTATACAATTAACAAGTCTTTTTTATGTTACCTCGTACCATTTCATCTTTTGACTTTTTTTTATGGGATAATTACAAGAGTTTCTACGACTTTTTGTTACGGAGAACAAAAGGCTCAGCTACTACTCTGTTCTAAGGTCGTATTTCTGGTTAGGAATGTCCCGTCTGCTTAGCCTTAGGCCAAACTGATTAATAAACCAAACGTCAAATGGAACAATACTTAAGCATCACAGTTTGTTGCTCTGGTGCTGTTGTTGTTCCTCTTGTTTGTTGGATTACAAATTTTCTGCTGCTGCCAGTTAGGGGTGGCAGGGGGTGAACATCAGCAATTCCCATTCACAAAACAGCGGTCACAGTGGTTACTGACATTTGTACCCGAACACCAAATATCACACACAAACACTCATACACTTTCATATTCAAATTCTCCCCCTTACTCTTAGTTTAACTTCAGCAGAGAGGGGGGGAGAGTTAAAAGGAACATCATCACGGCCACAGCTGTCAACTAAATGTCAAATTCAAATAAAAGAAAAAAAAGTAAAAAATGAAAAACTGTTAAAGCCACAATGACTGTGTTAACGGTTCATAGCGCAAATGTTATCGTAACTGCTGCTGCTGTTGGTGATGCCAACAAATGTTGGCCATTTGCGTAACAGAAAAACTGAAGTTCATGATGCTGAATGGAGATTGTCATGATGTGGTGCGTATAACTTCCGTTCGATTATATTTCATTGTTGTTTCCTTCTGATTATTTTTGTTGGGTTTTTTTTTTTTGGTGACATTGTGTGACTGGCTGGCTGAATGGTTAGCTGGACACACTTGTGGTTCTCGCTTAACATTTGATCACTCGTAGGCTATTATCTGTAGCGGTTCATATGGAAGTGTACAGTGGGGAATAGTGGACAATTCACACAAAACAATGATGGCTATTTTAACCATAAATGGG
The DNA here is from genome assembly GCF_963082655.1 of Stomoxys calcitrans. Lineage (NCBI taxonomy): Eukaryota > Metazoa > Arthropoda > Insecta > Diptera > Muscidae > Stomoxys > Stomoxys calcitrans. Next base: position 199,317,804 of record NC_081553.1, read on the forward strand.
TTCCACAAGGTAACCATAAATGGTTTCCAGCACCATAAATGGTTACCAGAACCATAAAAGTTACCAGAACCATAGATGGTTACCAGAACCTTAAATGGTTACCAGAACCAATAATGGTTACCAAAACAATATATGGTTACCAAACCCATAAATGCTTCCCAAAAACATAAACGGTTCCCAGAACCATAAACGGTTCCCAGAACAATAAATGGTTCCCAGAACCATAAATAGTTCCCAGAACCATAAATGGTTACCAGAACCATAAATGGTTCCCAGCACCATAAATTGTTACCACAACTATAAGTGGTTACCAAACCATAAATGGTAGCCAGAACCATAAATGGTAACCAGAACCATAAATGGTTGCCAGAACCATAAATGGTTGTCAGAATCAAAAATGGTACCCAGAACCATAAATTGCTACCAGAACCAAGGATAGTTCACAGAAGCATCCATGGTTTTTAGAACAAACAATGGTTCTCAGAACCATCAATGGTTAACAACCATTTCTTTTTCTCACTTTCAGAACCATTCTCAGTACCATCCATAATTCTCAGAACCATCCATGGTTTTAACACCATCCATATCAGAACCATCCAAGGTTCTCAGAACCATATACGGTTCAAAGAACATGGATGGTTCTGAGAACCAAAGATGGTTCTGAGAACCATGGATGGTTTTGAGAAGCATGGATGGTTCTGAGAACCATGGATGGTTCTGAGAACCATGGATGGTTCTGAGAACCATGGATGGTTTTGAGAACCATGGATGGTTCTGAGGACCATGGATGGTTCTGAGAACCATGGATGGTTCTGAGAACCATGGATGGTTCTGAGGACCATGGATGGTTCTGAGAACCATGGATGGTTCTGAGGACCATAGATGGTTCTGAGAACCATGGATGGTTCTGAGGACCATGGATGGTTCTGAGAACCATGGATGGTTCTGAGAACCATGGATGGTTCTGAGAACCATGGATGGTTCTGAGAACCATGGATGGTTCTGAGAACCATGGATGGTTCTGAGAACCATGGATGGTTCTGAGAACCATGGATGGTTCTGAGAACCATGGATGGTTCTGAGGACCATGGATGGCTCTGAGTACCAAAGATGCTTCTGAGAACCATGGATGGTTCTGAGAACCATGGATAGTTCTGAGGACCATGGATGGTTCTGAGAACCATGGATGGTTCTGAGAATCATGGAAGGTTCTGAGAACCATGGAAGGTTCTGAGAACCATGGATGGTTCTGAGAACCATAGATGGTTCTGAGAACCATAGATGGTTCTGAGAACCATAGATGGTTCTGAGAACCATAGATGGTTCTGAGAACCATAGATGGTTCTGAGAACCATAGATGGTTCTGAGAACCATAGATGGTTCTGAGAACCATAGATGGTTCTGAGAACCATAGATGGTTCTGAGAACCATAGATGGTTCTGAGAACCATAGATGGTTCTGAGAACCATAGATGGTTCTGAGAACCATAGATGGTTCTGAGAACCATAGATGGTTCTGAGAACCATAGATGGTTCTGAGAACCATAGATGGTTCTGAGAACCATAGATGGTTCTGAGAACCATAGATGGTTCTGAGAACCATGGATGGTTCTGAGAACCATGGATGGTTCTGAGAACCATGGATGGTTCTGAGAACCATGGATGGTTCTGAGAACCATGGATGGTTCTGAAAACCATGGATGGTTCTGAGAACCATGGATGGTTCTGAGAACCATGGATGGTTCTGAGAACCATGGATGGTTCTGATGGTTCTGAGAACCGTTCTTTTTCCAGGATCGTAGATGGATGCCTCTGATTCTCCATACCTAGGACTTAGAACCATCCATGGTTCTCAGAACCACCCATGGTTCTCAGAACCACCCATGGTTCTCGGAACCAATTGGGTCTATGGTCTATAGGTCTCAGAACCTTCTATGGTTCTCAGATCCATCTACCGTTCTCACATCCATCTATACATTGGTTCCCAGAAAAATCTCTAGTTCTGTGGACCATCTATGGTTCTCTGAACCATCTATGGTTCTCAGAACCATCTTTGGTTCTCAAAACCATCTGTGGTTCTCAGAACCATCTACTCGAACCATAAAAAGTTGCCATAACCATAGATGGTTCCCAGAACCATAACTGGTTCCCAGATTCAAGATAGTTCAAAGAATTTTAGATGATTCTCAGAATTAAACATGGTTTCAGGAACCATGCTTGATTCTCTGATCCATAGTTGGCAAACCTTCAGTTGCTCTAGTCCTCTACATCAATGAGTTGTTTATCCCAATTGATGCACTGTAGCCACATCATTTATCCGTTATGATAGAAACATAATCAACATATGGTTGTCATGTACATTCATATTTAAATAAGTTTCTCCATTCCGACATCTCAAGCCCAAAGGAAATTTATCATGGAAAGTTTTACACTTGACGAAGAGAGGGGTGTAGAAGGCCATTGGACATACTTATCAGATGACGGGTCACAGTTGTGACCAACAAATGGCGATGATTTCTTGCTGCATACTTTTATGATTTACTGTTTGGTAAATTTTTATCATCTTGGTTTTTGCGGGAAAATTTCATAACAACAACCAAAATTCCAGTCAACATTTAAGGGTGAAAAACCTTAAATTTTTTTATAGCTTTAAATAATCACAAAAGTTTATTGCTTTTATACCGGATGGAATAGAGAGACTTAAATAGGAAGCCACATATATGGTTGCGTTAATTACCAAATGCTCTTAAACAGCAACAAGCAACAGATGAGTCCTTTTGGGCTGGTGAAACGGATGCTGGATATTGTGGTGGTGTTTAAAATTAGCATTAGTCTCGTTTTGTGGCAATTAACTTGATGGCGGCACTGAAAGGATGCCAAGACTTTGCCAGTGTTAGGTCATTTTGAATTTTGTATAACTTTTGTAAGAACTAAAGAGTAATAACTCAAAAAGCCATTATATAGTATTTGAATTTAGAGTCAAACTCGAAAAATTTCCTAATTTAAACCAAAAATGCGTCGTTCACTTTGTGTTGATTGTTTTATGGGAGTTTGGGTTTTCAGAACAATGGACAATATATCAAAATTTTAATGTAAATATTGTATATTGACAAACTTAAACTTTTGTTAAATGAAATCTGATATACAGAATGTTATACTCGTATCCTCTTAACAGTACTGAAGTATTTTAGACTACAAAATATCGATTTTCTCCCATAACAATCCAAAGAATCCTATACACAAATTACTCTCATACGCCTCTTATATTAAATACTTCCTACCATACATCTTCGACTTTTACGATTTCATCCATTTGACTTCCTCTGAAAAAGCTCAAACAAAGCCATTATATTGAAATATTTCATGTATTTATATAACGGAGAAGACCAGCAATGAAAATGATTAATGGCTATAAAATAGTTTTACCACATACGCACACTTTCCTCATACTCTCTAAAACAGTCCTGAAGCAGCCAGAAATCCAAAGACTAAGAATTGAAAATCCATATCCATGGCCCTTGGCTGAGGACAAAGTTTCCCCAGGCAAAAAATTGATAGAAACCCCCATTGCTTAACTAATCACCAGGGCAGAGGAATAGAAAATGACCATATATTTGGATATGCCACATATCCTGCCAAATAAGGCTATGTAAGTATGTCAGAAACATGCCCAAGTACTTTTTGTTTTGTGGGGGGTAAAAAATTGTCGTTTTTTCTATTTCACCATTAATTCCGCAAGTGTTTTATCTTAGTCTTGCGGCCATGTATTAAACACTTCATAAATAACGCGTAATAAAGCAAATACAGAGATTTATGTTTTTCAGAAGTTGTGATAGAAAAAAATGGAGTAAATCTTTTGCTTCCAATGAGGGGGATAATAATTAAGAGTCCCTTGAGTATTGGCATTCATAAAAATACAGAAAGTGTTTAGAAATAAATCCTGGTATTGGTTTCCCATAAATTAATTAAGAATGCTGATTTATGAGTGGGCTGATAAGAGTAATAAAAAAAAGGAACAAAATGATCTTAGAAAACGAAATCGATTTGTGATGTTAAGTTAGATTGGATGAGAATGATACCAGATTTTAGATGTTTTGGCCTATACATTGAGGCCGCTGTTGTTATGATTCCTCGAACAATGGGAGAAATGAGAATTTTTTAAGAACATTACATAGTACTTCACACGTCAGGGTTCGAACCCAGGCGTTCAGAGCCATAGGCGGATATGCCAACCCTTTGCGCCACTATGGTATCCCTAGTAGGGTATACATATTGCGATTCGAGCATTCGTCCCATAGTTATTTACGTGTTCACAAACTGCTGTTGAGTTCCATTTGTTGAATTACGGAGTCAGTGATAGATATGTGAGATAGGCGTGTATTATATACATATCAGTTTCAGAGATCGCATTTGCGGTGCACCGCAAGAAATACTTGTTGTTTTGATTAAACGCAACTAAGGCAACCATTCAACTCTAATCAACGCAAGCTTGTACAAAAGCCCAATTGATTTTGCGGTGGTGTTGATGTGTATGTGTATGTGTATGTACCGCTACACTGAAGAAATGTTTGTACTAATTTTAGAGATTCGATCCAAAGACTTAATTTAAAGATTATCAATTTTCGAACTTTTTAAGGAGATATTGGCTTTGGTGAAAAATATTTTCGTTCATATTAACAATTTTTTACTTTAAATGGTAGACTAATACATCCTTAACCTTGCGTCTTATTATTAAAGGCAATAATCTGGAATGAAGGTCAAAATGTCGTTGAAAGTTAGGAAATTGAATTTGGTATAAGACAACCGTGAACCGTAGTTAAAGAATTAAAAAACCTTACAAATAGGAGCGTCTTTAAATGGTTAATTTTTTAAGGTTAAGATGCAAAGTTAAAATTTTTATACCCTCCATCATAAGATGGGGGTATACTAATTTCGTCATTCTGTTTGTAAATAAAGTATATATATTCTTGATCGTCATTACATTTTACGTCGATCTAGCCATGTCCGTCCGTATGTCTGTCGAAAGCACGGTTTGAAAGAGTAAAGCTAGCTGCTTGAAATTTTGCAGAAACACTTTTTATTAGTGTAGGTTGGTTGGGATTGTAAATGGGCCATATTGTATATGTATATACGAATTGGCTTAAACTTTGTACGACGTGTTTGGTTATGACTTCCAACAACAGCGCCAAATATGGTTCAAATCGGTTTATAACCTGATATAGCTGTCATATAAACCGATCTCCCTATTTTACTTCTTGAGCCCTTAAAGGACGCAATTCTAATTCGATTTGGCTGAAATTTTATATAATGACTTGTACTACGGTATTCAACACTCAGCTCGATTATGGTCCGAATCGGATCATAACTTGATAAAGCTCCAATGGCATAGCAATTATTTCCTTTTAGACTGGTCTAAAATGAGATACCGGGAAAATAACTCGACAAATACGATCCATGGTGTAGGGTATATAAGATTTGGTCCGGCCGAATTTAGCACGCTTTTACTTGCTTCCAATAGGAATAAGAATTAATCAGCGATGAAAATTTGAAACGCATGGTCAGAGGAAATAAATTTGTAAGATTTTGAGCCAACTTTATTATCAGTATATCAATCAAACGAGCGACGCCCGAGTTTGAAGTACCACCGCAAATGCTCATGCTCATATCTCTCTTGTATTTGCGGTGGTATGATGAGTTTTTGCCAAAAACAACGCAAACACCGCAACTTTTTGTAGCATAAAAAAAAGTTGTTAAAGCAAACCCACAATTATGATTCGATTCAAGGTGTTGCTTGAATGCGGTGTTTGTGGTGTTGCCATCTAATCATAATACGGCCACTGACAAAGACGATGTTGAAGGTGGTGGTAAACGAGCATAGACATGAATGTACGAGTATTCATACGGTCGCCACTTATATCAGTGTGCTTTTCACAATGTCCACCCTTGCTAGGTAGTCAGTCTACTGGACCGTCAACGCCCCGTCGAGTACGGAGGTATGTCCGGCTAACCTCTAAAGCTGATCAAGTTGTAACAACATGAAGAACGTTCTTTGGGCCAATTTCCTGATGTAAAGGCCAATCGGCTGGACTCTTAAACGTACCTCGAAGGACCTAGTTGTAGATTTGCCCATGAACATTTCATTAAGGAACAGAAGCAAACTTCTCACATATCAATGGGTGCTGTCTGATTCAAGTTTGCGCTCAATGATAAGGGACTTTTTGAAACCCGAGTCCGAACGACGTGCAGCAGTGCGACATCTCTTTGGAGTTGCAGTAGTACACATAGCATAAATCCAAAATTACCCTTTTCACCCAGTCACGGAAAGAGTTGTTCATCCATTATTTTATGACCTCTCCAAGTAATTGGGGGGCAGTGTCCTAAAACTTGCTTGACCGTTTCCAACTCCATTTCGTCACCACAGACCCTGTAGTCCGCCTCCTCCTGCGTCCAGCGCAACGCATAAGACCTGACGTAATTGAGCAATACGGACTCCTATTACCAATCCGAGACCAAATTTGCTCAGCTGCAGGATAAGTGATTGCCTTTTTCACGAAACATTTAGACACAGGGCTGTGGTCAGCCTGCAAACGACGATGTCGGCCCACGCCTTATCGATATCTTAGAAACCGTCTACATGAAGAAGCTCATCCTTCATGAAGCTCACACACAGCTGGGTTTCACCGAATCGAATCGTTTCCCGATCGGCGCTCATTAGCGATCCTTTCATGGCTGGCACGTCAGCTTTCTCGTTCCTTATTACTCCTTTATGATCCGATACTTCCCAGAGCCTGATGGCCTTCTCCATGCTTCCAAGAAATCTTTTCCAACCAGTCTCGATCGACCTCACGTTGAACTTTGCCAGATCCTTCAGCGCCATTTGCCCAGGCCACGGTTGAACCACAGCCCTAAATATCCATTGTATCTTTCTCGGCCTAAACCCCTAACTTTTTACTATCCATTTGCGACAGGAGTAGAGCGTATTTAGTCCCCTTCTGACCCCTTTGTTTCACGTTTCCTGGTGAAAATCATCAGCTCCTTCTATATGTCAAGCCCTTCACCCAACTTGACAGCTCATTCAATGCCCTCCATCGAGATTCGTAATAGTAAAGAGAAAGCGGCCAACCACCATGATTACAACATTATCCGCGTTAGCACAAACCATTGATTACCAATGTCGCAAAAGAGGGGATAAAACCTCTCTAGTCACAATCTTCTTAGTAGGATGTCTATCAAAGAGTTATGTAAACAAATTCCTTCTATGCCCTAAAAGGGCGCCAAAGTGAATTCCCCAAATTTCCTTTGATATAGTCAACCACATCATGAAGAACTGTGCTAACCGACCATAAGCACACTGATGGCGGTATACCTGTGGAGGGTCGAGAAAGTTTCTAATATACGTGTAAGTAGTCTCATCAGGGTCTCTAAGGAGAAGTCTGTAGTCCTTGGACAGGGAGTGTTTCGACTTTTAGTCCTTAAACAGGGAGTGGCCCTAACCTCAGACCATCCAACCGCTCACAACCAATGGCTATAAAATTTTAGAGCTAGACTCCGTCCATTTTCCATACTCCCTAAGAACGTTTTCGTGGATTTCGGGGTCTTTAAAAATCCATAGGTTGCTCACAACATGTATTTCATAGTTTTTTCTTCCTTGACATCCTCATAGCTTCAACAGAAATCGTAAAAACATCTTTGTGTCTAGCCACCCAGAACAGGTGGCTATTGAACTCTTGTGTCATCTCGTTTCGTGACAGTCGAGAGCGATTTTTTAGTTAACAACACATACTTCCAAAACTTATTTCCTGCCTCACAAGTTAATCGCGATTGGCGTTTACCTCGCATACGCATCAACTTCGCTTACTCGAGAACTTCTTTTACGCGTCCACTTCGCTTTTGCGATTATTTCGTTTTAAGCGACTACTTCGCTTACGAGTCTTCTTCGCTTACGAGTTTTCTTCGCTTACGCGTCTTCTTCGCTTATGCGTCTTCTTCGCTTACGCGTCTTCTTCGCTTACGCGTCTTCTTCGCTTACGCGTCTTCTTCGCTTACGCGTCTTCTTCGCTCACGCGTCTTCTTCGCTTAGGCGTCTTCTTCGCTTACGCGTCTTCTTCGCTTACGCATCTTCTTCGCTTACGCGTCTTCTTCGCTTAGGCGTCTTCTTCGCTTACGCGTCTTCTTCGCTTACGTGTCTTCTTCGCTTATGCGTTTTCTTCACTTACGCGACTATATCGCTTGCCCGACTTATCCGCTTACGCGTCTTCTTCGCTTACGCGTCTTCTTCGTTTACGCTACTACTTCGCTTACGCTACTACTTCGGTTACGCGACTATTTCGCTTGCCAGACTAATTCGCTTACTCAACTACTTTGCTTGCTACCCTTCTCTTCTTAACTGACTACTTTAGTTGTTCCACTACTATTTCTCTTTCCCGACTTCTTCGCTTACTCGACTACTTTGTTAACGCGATTACTTCGCTATTGCTTCGCTTAAACGATTACTTCGCTAAGGCTACTTTTTTTCTTAAGCGACTTCTTCGCTTACGCAACCTCTTTGGTCTCGTGACTACTTGGTTCACGCGACTAAGCGGTCTTTGGCACCACCTGTCTTGCGTCTACTTGGCTTACTGCTTGGCTTACGCGACTACTTGGTTTAAGCGAGTACTTGGCTTACGGAACTACTTCGTTTACGTCACTACTTCGCATACGCGTTTATATCGGTTATTCGATTACTAAGACGATTACTTCGCTTACGCGTTTACTTTGCTTACTCGAATACTTCACCTTAGTGTCGGAGATTAATTCATTTGCGCACATACTTCGTCTACGATTATTTCCCTTACATGATTGTTTTGTCCAACCTAAGCTTGTTTTGTCATACATTCTTTCGCCTGTTTCTTAGCTTTCCTTTGCCTTACCTTCTTCAGATTATTTTAACGATTTCGAAGCCGATTTTTATGAAAAATTGATTCTTGTTTTAAACCTTTATAAAAATAAAATTAATATTTAAGAAAAAAACTCAACAATTTCTATCCTCATTTTCCATTCAAAAGAATCTTCTCAACTCTATCACGAGCTGTATTCGTTGTATGCAAGCCTCCTGCATGACGTCCAGCATTGAGTCCTGATTTTCGTATGTTACCCACTTCGTATGTTATAAAGGGACTTAAGCTAGGTGATGCATGAGCATTTCGCAATTTCCCCACCTTTGACTTTTCCATGGTGCGCATCACACAGTTGGTGTCACATGACAAGCAGGCCAAATCTTGTAAAACTTTAACCCGAGCACCGGCGGCAGCACAATCATCATTTGTAGCATCCACATATTTTTGCAACATATCGTGTAGCGATTTTATTTTGTTTTCAATCTGTTGCCTGAAGGTATTCAAAATTCCCTCGATAGCTCCATAGCCCAAGGTTTGTTGTAAAGTTTCAACACTCATATCGAGTTTCTTGTCATTCTCTTTGATTTGGCGGAATACTTCGTTGAAGCGTTTATCCAAACGACATTGAATCTCAAGCATTTGATCAAGCGAAACTTTCTTTTGCAATTGATTGTAGTCGACCTTATCTGCCAGCTGAAGTTCCACCTCAGTTTTGTCTATCTTTGCTACTAGCACATCTTCAAGGGTCCTTTTGATATTCTCCACATTGAGAATGTTGTTTGTAAGGCGTATTTCTGCACGCTCTTGTTGTTCCTTAAGATTAGTCACGCTCAGTTGAAGAACTTTCATTTGCTCTTGCATTTCTTGCATGCGTGAGAGGGTTTGTTGGGCCTCTTGTTTAACCAACTTGGCGGTCAGCTCATTAACCTTGTTGGTGAGTATACAGAAATGGGTTTTTAGTTCCATCAACTGGTCGAGTAGTTTGCCAGGAGAGTAGCACAAACATCCTTCCGGTTCGAATTGTCTGAGATGATCTGTGGAAGCTTGGTGTTGTGGTTGTGGTGATGTTTGCATCTCCCATATGTCATCCGAAGATGTTGCCTCCTCCAATTGCAGCTCCGATAAACGCCAAGTTAGAGAAGGCTCAGACGGCAGCTCAAAGCGATTGGAGCCTTTAATGGCAGTGTTTTCTTTACATATTGAATGTAGAATTTGGGCCATATCGAAAAGTTTAAGGGCTTTTTCACAATCAGGTTTCTTGCTTAGGGTGAGATATGTTAGCAGTAGTAATTGCTGCATAGCAAGTTCTAACTGATCTTTCATTATAGCAATGCCGGTGAAAAAGTTGTCCAGCTCTGCAAGCTTTGACAGCCAAATTTCAACTTTGGAAACTCGATTTTCTATGCGAAGAACTGATACTTGCATTGGATCAGGTTGGGCTTCCAGGGATTTTAAAGAAGTGGAAGGACTGGGAATTGCCTTTGTGGTTTCCACATGCTGTTCGAGTTTCTCTTCAATGGACTTAGTGGATGCTGATGGGCTGGCAATAATCTTGCTGGTTTCGCCATTTTGTTCTGCTTTCGTTCCTGTAATGGACTTAACCGAGGTTGAGGGACTGAGTATTGTCTTACTGGTTTCCATGATTTGTTCAGTGCTCCCTTTCGTAGACTTAAAGGAAGTTGAGGGACTGGGATTTGCCTTCTGTATTTCTATGGTTTTTCCTGCGTTCTTGTCTTCCATAGACTTTACGGAGGTTGAAGGACTGGGAATTGTCTTTCTTGATCCTGAGGCTAGATTAGTAGCAAGTTCCACATCTTGTGGTGGAATATGTTGCTCGACTTCCTTTTTTTCTGTTTCAGCATTGGTATGACTCAAATTTACTTCCAGAGATTGCATCTCATTTTCTGGAACATTTTCTGCTTGTGGCTTAATTTCTGTTTCTTGGATTTCACCTGGCTCATCTGCCGCATGACTCGTAGGCCCTGGTTCATTTTCGGTCTCCAATGGCTTGTCGTTTTCTTCACCATCCGGATCAAAACCTCCACCTATGCGAATTCCACATCCTGGACATTTGTTGAGATCTACTGAAAATGAAAATATTCGCATAAAATGCCTCATTCCAAGAGGGAGAGTATAATCTCTTAGCTCTTACCATATAAATCCTTAGTAGAGGAATTGCAGAGATTTATAGTCTCGTATTTGGAATAGTCCACAGTCTCATCAAGTATATTGAGCTTCTCTGCAAAACAGCTTAGTATGCAATGGAGGGCATTAAAATTCACATGACCAGGATCTGGTGAACCAATGGCCATATCAATAAGTTGGCGGAATTTTACAGTACTCATGACTACGATAAAGGAGAAGCGAAAATAAATTAAACAATTTTCTATACAAAATTTATAATAAAAGAATTTCTGACGTTTTTGCTTTGGTTATGGATATGTGTTGCCATTGTTTTTGTTATACATAATTTATTCTGTACACCAGATTGCATGGATGGGTTAGAAACCTTAGTCTAAATAAATATTAACGATATGGTCAAGAAAAAGTCCTTCATACATTATATTTTAGTCATTCCTTCGCTTCTTTTTTTCCTCCTTGATTCCTCCGCTTGATAAACATTACAGTGATAGGGCTTCATACTCAGTTCTACTCCTTCAGAGTACATCCCAAAACCCATATGGCGATTTAGTCTGCAACTAGGCCGAATCTGGGTAACCCACCATCATGGAATCTGCTAAAAGGGGTATTATTTTACCCTACGTACCAAATTTATAACAAACCAGGTAAAAGTTGAAGCTTTTAGAACCGTAAAAGGCTGTTCGGGGGATAGATGCATAAGAGAACTGATCAGATTATAAACTTATTTGGACAATACTAATCATGGATGTTGGATCGTACAAAAATTGCGGTCTCTAGAGGTTAAAGACGTTTAATCGGTAGATAGCTTTGTATAGGAGCTATATCAGGTTATACACCGATTTGCACCGTACTTGGCATAGTTGTTAGGTTAGGTTATAAAGAGGGTGCGGATATTAATCCGTCCATGCCACTATGCCAGTGATCGGATTGTTGTGTGCTCCAAGTACTAACAAAAAAAGCGTGCAATGTTCGGTCGGGCCGAATCTTGGGAACCCACCACCATGGATTCTTCTAAAATTTTATACACAGTAAGTTTAGTTGGAGTTGGCATAATTTTATGGTTTTTTGGATCGTACTTGTAACAGTTGTTGGAAGTCATAACAGAACGAATGTGCAAAATTTTAACTAAATCGGACGAAAATTGCAGCTTTCACATGCTTAAGATGTAAAATCGGGAGATCGGTTTATATGGAAGCTATATCAGGTTATAGACTGCTTTGGTCCATATTTGGCATAGTTGTCGGAAGTCGTAATAGAACACCGCATGCAAAATTTCTGCCAATTCGGATAAAAATTGCGGCTTGTAAGGGCACAAGAAGTCAAATCGGGAGATCGGTTCAGTTGTCGGATCAGTTGTTGGAAGTTGTAGAAGTTGGACTATTTGCAAAATTTCAGCCAAATCGGACAAAAATTGTGGCTTCCAGTGGCTCAAGAATTTAAATCGGGAGATCGGTTTATATGGGAGCTATATCAGGTTATAGACCGATTTGGAACGTACTAAACACACTTGTTGAAAGTCATAACAAAACACCGCATGCAAAATTTCAGCCACATCGGACAAAAATTGTGGCTTCCAGGGGCTCAAGAAATCAAATCGGGAGATCGGATTATATGGGAGCTATATCAGGTTCTTGACCAATTTAGAAAGTACAAAACACAGCTGTTGAAAGTCATAACGGAACACCGCATGCAAAATTTCAGCCAAAGCGGTCAAAAATTGTGGCTTCCAAGGGTTCAAGAAGTCAAATCGGGAGATCGGATTATATGGGAGCTGTATCAGGTTCTTGACCAATTTAGAAAGTACAAAACACAGCTGTTGAAAGTCATAACAGAACACCGCATGCAAAATTTCAGCCAAATCGGACAAAAGTTGTGGCTTCCAGGTGCTCAAGAAGTCAAATCGTTAGATCGTTTTATATGGAAGCTATATCTAAATCTGAACCGATATGGCCCATTTGCAACGACCTACATCAATACTAAGTATCTTTGCAAAATTTCAAGCGGCTAGCTTTATGCGTTCGACCGCTATCGCGATTTCGACAGACAGACGGATGGACATGGCTATTTCGAATCAGAACGTCGAGACGATCAAGAATATATACAATTAATGGGGTCTTAGACAAATATTTCGAGGTGTTACAAACGGAATGACTAGATTAGTATACCCCCATCCTATGTTGGGGGGGATATAAAAGTGAAATTTACTTAGTCCCTGAAAGAATGTTTTATAATTTCGCTTTGGCTGGCAAGCAAACTCATATGAACACCTCACTGCACATTTTGCAAAAGTAATCCAAGTTTCGTTATCCTGCATGTGAGCTTTCAAGTTTGACGGAGTAGAAAACACAACGAACATTTCTCACATATGACCTATGTTATGTGGGGTTCCTTACGTTAACTTCCTGGTGATAGCAGTTGCCGCAGAAATCACGACGTCCTAGCAGTATGTATGAACTTGTGTCTGGTTAAGTCTGATTTGCCTCTGAGTACCTTCAGGCAGACGGGCCCACTTATAACTTTACCTAGGACGGTTGCTTGGGGGTTCGTCGGTCAACTTGTCTATATTCCTTCGAACTCTTATTCTTTGCTTGTTTTATTTTGCAAAAACTAGAAACTTGAGACAGATATGTATGTTTTTTTTTTTTTTTTGCTTTAAAGTTACTGAAATTAACAATACTACCGATAGTTATCGATATTTTTTTGAAAAATATCGAAAATATCAAATGTTGCGAATATCGATAGTTTGTCAGCTCTACCTTCAGGGCCACTCTGTCCTCTAGCTTTAATCCATCTGTCTAGCATGATCTTTCGGATGGCAATATCAGAGTTCCATCAATCCAAGACAGTGCCGCTGGCAGCAGTGCCTTGCACTCTACCTCAAGTGTTGTCTCAGGTATCCGATCGGAAACCTCGTCCACTCCTTTCAGATTTCCTATCGTCGCACGATTATACCGCGATGGTATAACCTTCTCCTATCCTCAATCTTTTCTCCCATCGCTTTAAGTCTCATAGCCGCAATGGCTGCCTCACATTTAATCTGTATGTAAATGGGTCGGATATCTAGAATGATCTCCATTGCCCTAGTAGGAGTGGTCCTCATCGCTCCGCGTATGTCAAAAAACATGTTCTCTGAACCTGTTGTATTATCCTTATGTTGCACTTTGTCTCCTTCGCAGTCTACCAAACTACTGAGGCGTAAGTCAGTATAGGTCTAGTCACGCTCCTGTAGAGCCAGTGGACTATCCTCGGATTCAGGTTCTGTTTTATATAGTGCTCAACATCAGCGAACCTTCTTGGTGCGCTCCTGAAAGTGACACTTCCAATACAGTTTCCTATATTCTAGATCACTCCTTAGTATTTAAACTTGTCATATATCGAAATCGTTCTATTGAGGAAAGGTGTTGCGTCAAATTGGCCCACCTTTGTCGCCCCTAGGTCGAAACAAAGCATATGCCATCTGCAAGATCCTTTCGGCACTTCTACATAGATGATTCGGATACTTACCCCTTAGAAGTATTATAATATCAGTGGTATTATATCTGCTACGCAGACGATATACTATTATCTTTTCATGTGTTGTGTCTCTCATCCCTGCACTAACTGATGTTTTAATATAAGAATCTTTCCTTATTCTAGTCTTTCCTATATTAAGAAAGTCAGCGATGCTCTCGTCGTCGGTCCCCTGCTTATTACGCGGTATTGAATCTCCCGCCACTGCAGTCCCTGAAGTCTGAATATGAGAATCTTTGCCTATCCTAGTCATCCCAATCCAGGAAAACACAGCCTTGGTCCCGCAGTACGCCATGCCTCTAGCTAAACTTGAAACGGAGACTTGATCAATGACCACCACATGTAGAGTTCCTTACTCCTGCTCCTTCCTGAGAATGACCTCCCATTTCTTAAATGGTTTTGGCTTTGCTTGACCAAAAACCCCACCATGGTTCCATCGCGACTTTACTGCCCCATCCTTTGATGAAGACCGTAGCCTTTTTGGGCTGGGAATGCCCATCCTTTCACCAGATCGAACTCTGCGCTCCCCCAGGGTGTGTGAACACTTTCAACGAGCGTTTTGACGGTACTAATACATTTTGCTGACGCAAAGCGCAGCGTCAAGATGTCCTCTCTATACTCGCAGCTCATAACTTGTATGGGTGGAACCTCCTCAGATTACCACTCATGTTTGAAAATTCACTCGTTAACCAAATCCTCCATGCATTGTCAATGTCGATGACTGCAGACGTCAGCTCATCTCTGTTGTGCTTCCTTGCCACTCTGGCATTAGAGGGGGTTCTTTACTTTTTTTAGTGATCATCTACCCCTTACATGATGGCTGTGACGTCCTTTTGGAAGTCACTGTCTTCCATGAAAACGCAGGGGCCGTGCGCGCTGCATTCGTTCCTGTTCCGACCTTTTCTTTCTCCATAGGACACTGTCTGGAGTTTTCATTACGGGAGGGCTGGCTTGGTCTTCGCAGAGTATACTTTTCAGCAGTGTTATGCTCTTGAGTAGATCTGATTATCTTTGCAGCTTCCGTCAAAGTGCTTGGAATGTCAGTTTTATCACTTCCGACATCCTCCTATTTACAGACCAAACGTCATGTCAGAGTGCAGCACCTCTTTTAGAAGAAGTTATTACCTGACATAGCACCTCAAAAATGTCCCCAGCATTAAGAGGGGAAAGCCAGCGTTGAAAATTTGGTTATCTTCTTGACCAATGGCCATAGGGCTTTGCAATTTTGCACATGATCTCGATGAAATCAACCATTACACTAGAATTGACCCTATAACATTGCATCGATTAAGCTCCATCAAGGACCAGTGTTTATCGATGGTATGGTGAATTCAACCGAGGTCGTAGTTCACTCCAAGACGAATTTCGTGAAGTTCGTCCAAAATCAGTTGTTGTTTGAAAAACCTTTGATGCTGTCATACGCCAACTGATATTGCAAGTTCGTCATGTGACCTAACGTGAGATTGAAGCAGCCTCAGGCATTAGTGGAACCAGCATACATTCTATTGGGTTGCCCAAAAAGTAATTGCGAATTTTTTAAAAGAAAGTAAATGCATTTTTAATAAAACTTAGAATGAACTTTAATCAAATATAATTTTTTTACACTTCTTTTCTAAAGCAAGCTAAAAGTAACAGCTGATAACTGACAGAAGAAAGAATGTAATTACAGAGTCACAAGCTGTGAAAAAATTTGTCAACGCCGACTATATGAAAAATCCGCAATTACTTTTTGGGCAACCCAATATATTGCATGAACATTTGACCGTCAAACAAATTTGTTCGCGTTGGATCCCACACAATTTGTCAATCGCTCAAAAAAAAGACTCGTTTGGATTGGTCGAAATAAATGCTTCTAAGTGCTTTAAAACACATCTATGGCATCGCGACAGGTGATGAATCGTGGATTTGCGCGTATGAGCCCGAAAGTAAACAGCAGTCGACTGTATGGGTGTTTCAAGGTGAGCCAAATCCAACAAAAGTTGCTCGCGTACGAAGCACTTCCAAGCTAATGATCGCCGGTTTTTTCGGAAAAACTAGACATGTCGCAATCGTACAACTAGAACAGCACGGAAAAATCAATTCCGAGTGGAACAAAACCATTTGTTTGCCAGTTGTCTTCCAAGTTCTTCGGTTTTACTTCGTGAAATAAAGGCCTATAGACCACAATTTTTATCCCATTTGGCTGAAATTTGGCAAAAAGACTTCGGTTCTGACTCTCAACGTCTGTTTCAAGTATATTGCTAATCGGTCTATAAATTGCTATAGCCATAATATAGACACATCCGCGGAGTCGACATCTTGAGAAGCCTCAATTTTTATCCGATTTCGCTGAAATTTGCTACAACATCCACGCCAAATCAAGCCCATATAGATACAGCCCCCATAAAGACCGATCTCCAGAATTTACTTATTGAACCCCTAGAGGCCACAAATGTTTGTACGACTTGCAATAGCCGTGCCAAGTAAGGTCCAAATCGGTTCATAGCCTGATATAGCTCCCATATAAAGTTGAAATATTTGCCTGATTTGTCAGAAATTTGTTACGTAAAGTATACACGAGTCCCTCAACTAAATAGATTTGGGTAAATTTTGTACCAGAATCAATAATGGTGGGTTTCAAGATTCGATGTGGCCCATCTTAGCACATTCTTACTAAATTCTCCTAACATTTCGTTTTATTTTCATTGCCTACTTTATCCCATTGGCAAGGCTCCCCTTTTCCTAAGTGATTCGTTGAGTGGCACCAAAATTTACCCAAACCCCGTAAATGCGAGAAGGCACATCTTTCCATTTTTGAATAAATAATTCATATGATTCCATTTAATAAATAACTCAAATTAATTTACAAGAAACCCAACATGTGTGGCCCTCGAAAGCCTTCTGGTAACGAAAACAATACAGGGTTAAGTTTTTTCCGTTTGTGTTAAAATGAAAATATCCCAGCCATAGACTTACACAGAGACGCTCATAAATTATGTTAACATATGTAATTGTGACACTTTCTAATTAGAAAATTAATAATTTGGGCTTCTGTGACAAATGTAAAGTTTTTTCTTCTGCACTCTTTCAAAAAGAGAAAGCTTAAAAACTTGTGGTTGAAATCTTTTGGGGAAAGTTCCTTGTAACCCTGCAACACGAAGACACACTACATTGAAAACTGAGGGTTATATTAGTTGAGCAAAAGTGTTTTAGACAAGATAAGGGATGTGAGGTGGTTTCAACTACATCACAATTTTTAGTATTTATACCCTACACCACTACTGTGGTACAGGGTATTATAGCTTAGTGAATTAGTTTGTAACACCCAAAATGAAGAGAGATAGATCCATACCGATCGACTCGGAATCACTTTCTGATTCGATTTAGCTATGTCCGTCTGTCTGTCTGTCTGTCCGTCTACCTGTCCATGTTCATTTGCGTACAAACAACAGGTCGCAATTTTCATCCAATCGTCTTCAAATTTGGTATGGGCATGATTTTCGGCCTAGAGACGAAGCCTATTGAAATTGGACAAAGTCGGTTCAAATTTTGGTATAGCTCCCATGTATATGTTCGTCCGATTTGCAGTAATAATGCAATAAAATAGTCATTTGCCAACCGATTCTCTCGAAACTAGGCAGGAGGGATTTTTTCTTCGGATTTCTCTCTCCCGCACCGCCCGATTTTTGCCTTTCCTTACTGGTTTTATTTTTAAAATCTTTGGAAAAATCCTATGATGATAAAAACAGATAATGTTAAGAAATAAAAAAAAATGAAAAATAGTTTTTACATTTTTTTTTTTTTGAAAGTCGGGCTAATTTAAGGACCACTTTCCTAAATTCTTGCTTGTGATCAGCCGTATCATGGTTAGGTTAGGTAAGAGTGGTGGTCCTTTTTACAGACTCACTTAGACAATTTTAAGTCCATTGTGATACCACAGTAGCGACAGACCAAAGCCTCTGATGGGAATCGAACCCAGCACCCCCGCACTAGTAACCCGAGCCAACCAACCAACTCGGCTACCGGGGCGCCTAGTCTTATGATAGTGACCAGTGACTTTCATCTCTTACTTGTTTAAGTTGTACCCATAGCACACTTAAATTCGTTCTAACTTTAAATTTTTGTAATTCTCCTTCTTAATTTGAAGCCCCATATTTCTTGTGCACTATAAAAAAAAAAACACAGCCCACACTCAAACCCTTCAAAATAGAATTTAATTTGATGACTTTATGCCTTGCTACACCCTAATCATGGTCCATTCTGTGGTGCCTTGTACTCATACAGACACACATGTCCACATACACACACACATATGCATGGGGTATGTAATTTTCCTAATATCCATGACCTCAAATTAATCTAGCGAATCCTTATTCCATTTAACTTTATGTGAGTGAAGATAAATTCCGAATTTAACTAGTGGAGACACAAACCACTGACTTAACAGTCCTCTGTTACTGCCATTAGCAGAGCACTGTTAAGGAACTTTGTAGGCAATTAATTAATAAAAAAAAAGGATTTGTTCATAAAAAGGAAATTTCAAAACACAAAAAACCAAAAAAAGTTCTAGAAAATAATAAGGTGATCCAACATTAAAATTTAGTTCCCTCAATAACCGCAAGACGTACTAACAAGATAAAGAAGATTGTAAAATTGATTGATCCACTGTGCACAAATGGAAAATAGTAAGGCGATGAGACCGGTCTCAAATGAGAGCAAGGGAAGCCTAGTTTCTTATACATATGCACATATTTTCCAAATAATCGTCTAACTATCGAATTTTTCAAAAAAACTTGAAAAAATCGCTACAAGACCTCAAAAATCTATTTTGCGTGAACCACTGTGCAAAAATGGAAAAAGTTGATACTTTGAAACCGGTGTCAAACGACAGCTTATGAAGTCTAGTTTCTAATCCAAAAGGGCCTATATTCCAAATCATCGTCTAACTATCGAATTTTTGAGAAAAACTTGAAAAAAATCGCTACAAGACCTCAAAAATCTATTTTGCGTGAACCACTGTGCAAAAATGGAAAAAGTTGATACTTTGAAACCGGTGTCAAACGACAGCTTATGAAGTCTAGTTTCTAATCCAAAAGGGCCTATATTCCAAATCATCGTCTAACTATCGAATTTTTGAGAAAAACTTCAAAAAATTCGCTACAAGACCTCAAAAATCTATTTTGTGTGAACCACTGTGCAAAAATGGAAAAAGTTGATACTTTGAAACCGGTGTCAAACGACAGCTTATGAAGTCTAGTTTCTAAGCCAAAAGGGCTTATATTCCAAATAATCGTCTAACTATCGAATTTTTGAGAAAAACTTGAAAAAAATCGCTACAAGACCTCAAAAATCTATTTTGTGTGAACCACTGTGCAAAAATGGAAAAAGTTGATACTTTGAAACCGGTGTCAAACGACAGCTTATGAAGTCTAGTTTCTAATCCAAAAGGGCCTATATTCCAAATAATCGTCTAACTATCGAATTTTTGAGAAAAACTTCAAAAAATTCGCTGCAAGACCTCAAAAATCTATTTTGTGTGAACCACTGTGCAAAAATGGAAAAAGTTGATACTTTGAAACCGGTGTCAAACGACAGCTTATGAAGTCTAGTTTCTAATCCAAAAGGGCCTATATTCCAAATCATCGTCTAACTATCGATTTTTTGAGAAAAACTTGAAAAAAATCGCTACAAGACCTCAAAAATCTATTTTGTGTGAACCACTGTGCAAAAATGGAAAAAGTTGATACTTTGAAACCGGTGTCAAACGACAGCTTATGAAGTCTAGTTTCTAATCCAAAAGGGCCTATATTCCAAATCATCGTCTAACTATCGAATTTTTGAGAAAAACTTGAAAAAAATCGCTACAAGACCTCAAAAATCTATTTTGTGTGAACCACTGAGGTCTTGTAGCGATTTTTTCAATTTTTTCTCAAAAATTCGATAGTTAGACGATGATTTGGAATATAGGCCCTTTTGGATTAGAAACTAGACTTCATAAGCTGTCGTTTGACACCGGTTTCAAAGTATCAACTTTTTCCATTTTTGCACAGTGGTTCACACAAAATAGATTTTTGAGGTCTTGTAGCGATTTTTTTCAAGTTTTTCTCAAAAAATCGATAGTTAGACGATGATTTGGAATATAGGCCCTTTTGGATTAGAAACTAGACTTCATAAGCTGTCGTTTGACACCGGTTTCAAAGTATCAACTTTTTCCATTTTTGCACAGTGGTTCACACAAAATAGATTTTTGAGGTCTTGCAGCGAATTTTTTGAAGTTTTTCTCAAAAATTCGATAGTTAGACGATTATTTGGAATATAGGCCCTTTTGGATTAGAAACTAGACTTCATAAGCTGTCGTTTGACACCGGTTTCAAAGTATCAACTTTTTCCATTTTTGCACAGTGGTTCACACAAAATAGATTTTTGAGGTCTTGTAGCGATTTTTTTCAAGTTTTTCTCAAAAATTCGATAGTTAGACGATTATTTGGAATATAAGCCCTTTTGGCTTAGAAACTAGACTTCATAAGCTGTCGTTTGACACCGGTTTCAAAGTATCAACTTTTTCCATTTTTGCACAGTGGTTCACACAAAATAGATTTTTGAGGTCTTGTAGCGAATTTTTTGAAGTTTTTCTCAAAAATTCGATAGTTAGACGATGATTTGGAATATAGGCCCTTTTGGATTAGAAACTAGACTTCATAAGCTGTCGTTTGACACCGGTTTCAAAGTATCAACTTTTTCCATTTTTGCACAGTGGTTCACGCAAAATAGATTTTTGAGGTCTTGTAGCGATTTTTTTCAAGTTTTTCTCAAAAATTCGATAGTTAGACGATGATTTGGAATATAGGCCCTTTTGGATTAGAAACTAGACTTCATAAGCTGTCGTTTGACACCGGTTTCAAAGTATCAACTTTTTCCATTTTTGCACAGTGGTTCACGCAAAATAGATTTTTGAGGTCTTGTAGCGATTTTTTCAAGTTTTTTTGAAAAATTCGATAGTTAGACGATTATTTGGAAAATATGTGCATATGTATAAGAAACTAGGCTTCCCTTGCTCTCATTTGAGACCGGTCTCATCGCCTTACTATTTTCCATTTGTGCACAGTGGATCAATCAATTTTACAATCTTCTTTATCTTGTTAGTACGTCTTGCGGTTATTGAGGGAACTAAATTTTAATGTTGGATCACCTTATTATTTTCTAGATCTTTTTTTGGTTTTTTGTGTTTTGAAATTTCCTTTTTATGAACAAATCCTTTTTTTTTATTAATTAATTGCCTACAAAGTTCCTTAACAGTGCTCTGCTAATGGCAGTAACAGAGGACTGTTAAGTCAGTGGTTTGTGTCTCCACTAGTTAAATTCGGAATTTATCTTCACTCACGTTTTAACTTTGCCTAGGCAAAGATGCTCATTTTTTATGGGGCATCCCTTTTTATTTGCGATAACCAAAAACACAACCACTTTTACATGTGGTATGTGAAAGTGAACTTGCAAGCTGTGATTTGCAAGCTATCGATTTACCCATACACACATAAATGTCAAATGTGGTTGATTTTGTTTTTTTGTTGTATTTTTACTTTCTTTACAAGATTTAGAAGATTTTGTAAATGTCAACTGAAGTATGACAGGCCAAATGATTAGAATATAAAAAAGTCATTCTTTGTTTCCGCCAAAAAGGACCTTTCTTTATTAAATTTGACTTTTAAAGAGTTTTGAGGTTGTGGCCGGAAATTTGATGCCATTTGTTAGATGTGAATGAATATGCATGCATATGTGACACTTTCCTGTTTATGGAAAACAAAAAGACTTTAAAATTACCCCAATACCCAATAAATAACTTGGAATCTTTCTAAAAGCAATTTTTGTTGTGTTGTTGGCCATTTTAAACGGACAAAATAAGTATTCTGTGGCAATTCAGAAAGAGATTGTGTAGTTAGGTTAGGTTAAGGTATCATTTAAAGAATTCAATCTACTCTGATATAGCAGGAACAAGCAATTTGGGAACAAATATTTAGAAGGCTATCGGCTGTATACTGCAGTTGTTAGTCCTAATATGGTGTTGTGGTCTGGTGGATATTACTTCAAGAATCCACCTACTGCTCAATACTCTAGCAAATCGAAAGGGAGGCTTGTTTCACGCACAATGGGCCTCGGCTAAAAAAAAGAGAATGTGTAGTTAGGTTAGGTTAAGGTATCATTTAGACAAATCAATCCACTCTGATACAGCAGGAACAGTTAATTTGGGAACAACTGTTTAGAAGGCTATGGGCTGTATACTGCAGTTGTAAGTCCTAATATGCTGTATGGTGTTGTGGTCTGGCAGACATTGCTTCAAAAATCAACCTACTGCTTAATACTCTACCAAATCGAAAGGGAGGCTTGTTTCACACACAATTGGCATTGGCAAAAAAAAAGTTATGCTACCAATAGCTTGAGGTTTCAGCTTTCTCCTCGGCCAAGCATCGCTTGAGGATGTCCGTGAAGATAAATTTGAATATAACTTAGCCAAGGCACGAACAGTGCACTGATTTCTTTCATATCTTCCTATATATAAAAATCAATTTGTATTTGTTTGTCTGTGTGTTCCTTATAGACTCAGAAACGGCTGAACCGATTTTCTTGAAATTTTCACAGATGGTACATAATGATTCCGTGGTGAAAATATGGTACTACATTTTTTCATATCTAAAGGGGGGCGGACCCTCCCCTTTAGCCTAATTTTCAGAAACGCCAGATCTCGGAGATGGGTGGTGCGATTTAAGCGAAATTTTGTTTACTCTCATATAGTACCCTAAAAATAAAAATTTGGTATCCAAATTTCGGATGGGGTACCTAGGGGGGCTGCCCCACCCTAAAACCTACCAAACATATATTTAGACCAATCACGACAATATGGGACTCAAATGAAAGGTATTTAGGATAAGAAAACGTATCTGATATCCAATTGTCGGACCACCCCAAACCCCAAAACACCCCTAAATCGGACATATTTACCGACCATGTCAATGTGGAGCTTAAATGAAAGGAATTGAGGGGTAGAGCAAGAATTGATACCCATTTTCGGGTCCAATTTTCTGGGGGTCTACCCCCTTCCCAAAATACCCCACAAACAACAATTTTTTAGTGACCATCGCAATATGGGTCTCTAATAAAGGTATTTGGGAGTAGAATTTGATATCCATATGTAGGACCATATATTTAGGGCATCACCCCTTTCCCAAAACACCCCCAAAGGAAAAAAAATTCTCGACCATGCCAATATGTGGCTCAAATGAAAGGTATTTGAGACCAGAAAATGAATTTGATAACCTATTTTGGGACCATGTGTTTGGGGGACGCCTCATCCTGTAAACTCCTCTTAAGCTAATGGCAATATGGGGTTTAAATAAATGGTATTTCAGAGAAGAGCACGATGCTGATATTTTTTCAGGGCCAAGTATTTGGGGGACCACCTCTCCCGCGAAAACACCACAAAATCAGACATCATGAGAATATCGGGCTGAAATGAAGTATTTTAAGAATGGAGTATACCTTACACCCAAAATTAAATTCGTAGACCAATAAAAATCTTATGGGTTACAGATAAATGCACTTATATTGTTAAACTCTTAGTCAAGTTAGCATGATATTTCAATAAAAGATCTTTAGTTGTCGAAAATAAATATTCCAAGGAAACTTTTGATCCATATAAAGTAAAGGAAGACGCAGCGGAGCTGACCCGGGTCAGCTAGTTTTTAATAAAAAAAACAGTAAGGAAAGGTAAAAGTCTGGTGGAGCCGACTATATTTAACCCTACACCACCGAGTCTGAATACTACTTTTAATGCACGGAACCAATGTTGAAATATAGTCAGATTTAAATTTTGCATACCTATTGATTTATTGAATAGAACCTTGTAAAATGTTCTTACGATAGGACCTAAATTGTGGCTACTAGAGCCTTAAAGGACATATCATATGAAAGATATATATGGGAGCTACATATATCTAAAATTGGACGCACTTTGATAAAATTAAGCGCATGTATTAAGACGTCGAATAAAACACCTCACGGTAAATTTTATAAAGGGATATACCACTATGGGCAAACAAAACTTTTTTCGGAAATATTTGCCCATGAACATTCCACTAAGGAACAGAGGCAAAGTATGGGCATACACCTAAGCCAGTAATCGGCTTGTTTGCGCTCTAAAAATAATGAAATGGAAACTCAAAAAAGAAAATCGAATTTAGAAATTCCGTGCTACTTCCAAAATCCTTAATTGTTTTCCGTACCATTGCCCTATGTCGGTTCATGTCTGGTTTAGTGTCCCCACCTAAGAGCCGGTGTCTGTTAGCCGCGAAAACCGGGTAATGACACAGGAAATGCTCCAACGTTTAATCATCTTCCCCGCATTCCCTAAACATGCCATCGCTTGCCGCACAGATATTGCATAAGTGAGTCCATAGTCCTATGTGTCTCGTTATGACACCAAAAGCTATACTGATCTCCTTCTTACTTCCTTTCAGTAATAGCCTCGTCTTCTCACGATCCGGATCTCCCCATAGGATTTTCGCCGTCCTACCGACCGTTTCGCTGTTCCGCAATGTTACATGCGCGCCCTTCGCCCACGCCCTTAAATCGGACTGTGTCCACCCAAAAGGCATCAGATTTACCAAAGTTTACTGGCGGCAGTCCCCTAGCCTTCAAATATGCAAATTTTGCCCATGAACATTCCACTAAGGAACAGCGGCAAACTTCTCACATATCAATGGGGGCAATCCGATTCAAGTTTTATGCTCAATGATAAGGGGCTTTCTTTTTATAGCCGAGTCCGAACGGCGTGCCGCAGTGCGACACCTCTTTGGAGAGAAGTTCTACATGGCATAGTACCACACAAATGTTGCCAGCATTAGGAGGGGAAAACCACCGCTGAAAATTTTTCTGATGGTCTCACCATGATTCGAACCCAGGCGTTCAGCGTTATAGGCGGGCATGCTAACCTCTGCGCTTCGGTGGCCTCATAACTGGCAATTCGTCTGCTCTTTAATTCCCCCTTACTCCGCTATGGCCGGAACCCAAACGATGCGGATCGTTGATCTCCTTCTTACACCCCAAAACTGTTCGTGATCTTACCACCCTGGTTGTAATTGCCGTGATGGCCAGTTTACTGTCCATAAAGATGTTCACACTCGACGTCCTCGCTTTAACACCACACTACCTCAAGCATTCCGTGATCACCCGGAACTCCGCCTGCAGGACGGTTTTATAGTCTGGCTTTCTAAAACAGATCTTAGTCCCTGGGTTCTCAATGTAGACCCCCAGGCCCACTCTGTCTAGCTTTGATCCACCTATGTAGCATGATTTCCCAGATGGCCATACCTGGGTTCCGTCAATCCAAGCCTGTGCATCTGACAGCAGTGTTGGACACTCGACCTCAAATGTCATTACAGGTATTCGATCGGAAACCTCTTCTATTCCATCCAGGTTTCCTTTCGTCGCCTCGATTATATCGCGATGGTATGACCTGGTCCTGTCCTCTGTACACTCTTGTATCGCCTTATGTCTCATAGCCGCAGTGGCTGCCTCACACTTAATCTGTACGTCTATGAGTCGGATATCTAGAATAACCTCCAGTGCCCTAGTAGAAGTGGTCCTCATCGTTCCGCCTATGCCAAGACAACGTGGTTATCATGTCCGCCTATGACGTTAAACGGCAGGGACCGAATCCTGGCGAGACCATCAAAAAATTTTTTCAGGGGTGGTTTTCCCCTCCTAATGCTGGCATCATTTGTGAGGTCCAAGCCATGTAAAACTTCTCTCCAAAAAGGTGTCGCACTGCGGCACTCCGTTCGGACTCGGCTATAAAAAGGAGGACTGGACTCACTGATGTGTGAGAAGTTTGCCCCTGTTTCTTAGTGTAATGTTCATGGGCAAAATTTGCAATTTGCATTTGAGTTTTTTAGACCCCTCGACTCCCGGCCGAGTTTGGTCCAAATTGAACCAAATTTTTATATAGCAGCCATGGTGCATTTTTTATCGCATTTTTGCGAAATGTGGTTAAAAAGTGGCGGGTATCCTAAATTCGGCCGGGCAAACTTTAAAGCCTTTTTAGTTGTTCTAAACTATTTTTCATATATTGGGTTGCCCAAAAAGTAATTGCGGATTTTTCATATAGTCGGCGTTGACAAATTTTTTCACAGCTTGTGACTCTGTAATTGCATTCTTTCTTCTGTCAGTTATCAGCTGACTTTTAGCTTGCTTTAGAAAAAAAGTGTGAAAAAAGTATATTTGATTAAAGTTCATTCTAAGTTTTATTAAAAATGCATTTACTTTCTTTTAAAAAATCCGCAATTACTTTTTGGGCAACCCAATAATTTTCTTTTAAATTCAGTTTTTTTACAAAATTTTTCTGATAATCTTATTTGGCCATAAAAATTTTTTCTTTGAAATATTTTTTTTTTTTAATTTTAACCTATTTCATGTGCTTTCATGCCAATATTGATTTATTAGTGTATGCCCACATGCACGTCCTACGTAGCAACACATTTCAAAGTAATGTTTTTAAATTCAATTTTTCAATCATAAATTTTACGCTTTATTGGAATTTTCAATTTCTTCATTCTCTTTAACTGCCTTGATTGTGGTGGTCCTTCAAGTTTTTCACTTGCCAATTGTTTGTGAATTTGTTGTCACCATCGTCATCATCATCGTCGCTGTTGGATTTGCAATGTATGCGAACCGTAACTAAAGTGAATTTATAGCCGAAAATATAAAATATGTCGAGTGGGGTTACAAGCCATGGCAGCACCAGAGTCATGTTAGTAAACACAGTCGCCATACTAACTCCCACACACACACACACACACACACACATATGAAGGCCCTTACCCCAAAAGCCACTCAAGTATGGGCATGGGAAGTATTTGTCTTGTTTGGGTCTATCAATGTTAAGCGACGTCCTCTATTATATGACACATGACTTGCATGTCAATGGGTGCTAAGAGCTCAAAACTTTAACAATAATCTCTGGCATTCAACCCAGCTGAACGAATGTCCTGCCCGCATTGCTTGCCTTACAACATTGTAAAGCACATAGCTGGAAAAGCCTCATACAATCCGCCTACAAGTCCTTTTGGGCTTGCAGCACCTCCTCCTGGTGAGCTTCGTATTGAGCATGGCCAAAGAAAAATATGACAAAATAACAACAATGTTGTGTTAAATTTGCACAACTTTGCAAAAATGTCCTGTTCAGCTTACTTCTTGGCACGACTTTTCCTCAATGGCCAACAATTGTTGGAAATTTTACGCAATGTCCTTTCTGCGAAGAGTTGTGTTATGTGGGGGGGAAAAGAGAAAATTTTGGTACTGCCTTTTTGTGTTGTAGTTGTTGCTTGTTGACTCCTTCAGAACACTAACATACACCCACACACATATAACATTGAATTTTAAAAGGACAAAATATCAATATCCACTTTTGTTTACGCCAAAGGAATGTTAAATAACCACAAAATTTTCATTATATGATATTTTGTGTTTGTTGTTGTTATTTGTTGCTGCTTTTGTTATACCATTTGGCAAAGGATATTGAATTTTATAAGAAGGACATGCTCAAATTTTAACTCACTCACACCATGAACAGCACAGCAACATACGCTCTCACCATTTCCATTTCCGTCTCCCTTTTGTCGTCCTCTCCCCAATTTATTTTATTTCTGTCACTTTGTTTTCCATGTTTGTTGATATTACACAAAACATGTTGGTCTATAAACTTTAAATTTATTTCTTTATTTATTTTAGGGAATGTTTTTGCATAACTTTATTTGAATGTGTCTATCTGAGCAGAGAATAAAAAGGTACTCTACATTCATCCATTGTTGACTAGGAAGAAAGTTTATTTTTTTGTTCTTTGTAAGAGTAAAACTGAAATTTTGCACAATAATTTCTACTGCTAGAGGTCACCGTGTCGCAGAGGTTAGTATGTCCGCATATGAGGCAAAACGCCTGGTTTAAAATCCCGGCGTAAACATCAGAAACATGTTCAGCGGCGGTTTTTCCCCTCACTAATGCTAGCTACATTGATTAGGTATCCTTCCATGTTAATAACTTCTCTACAAGTGGTGTCACAATGCGGCACGCCGCTCGGATGCAGCATAAAGAAGGAAGCCCCTTATCATTGAGCTTCAAACTTTTATGGGACTGCAATCATTGATATGAGTGAGAGAAGTATCCCATGTGCCTTAATGGAATGTTCATGGGAAATTTAGTTAGTAGCAATTCCTGCTTTGACCTCCAATATCTTACCAAGTAAGGTCGAATCGATCCATAACCTAATATTGGGTTGCCCAAAAAGTAATTGCGGATTTTTCATATAGTTGGCGTTGAAAATTTTTTTCACAGCTTGTGACTCTGTAATTGCATTCTTTCTTCTGTCAGTTATCAGCTGTTACTTTTAGCTTGCTTTAGAAAAGAAGTGTAAAAAAAGTATATTTGATTAAAGTTCATTCTAAGTTTCATTAAAAATGCATTTACTTTCTTTTAAAAAATCCGCAATTACTTTTTGGGCAACCCAATATATCTCCCTCTTAAATGGATCTTTCGATATGTCTTCCAGAACCCCTAGAGGGCGTTTTTATTATTAGGTTTAGCTGAAATTTGACACTTAGTCTTCTTCCAACATCTAGAGTAACTATGGTCCAAATCGGTCTATAGCCTTATATGGCTCCTTTTCTAAGCCTATCTCCCAATTTGACTTCTTCAGCCCCTAGAGAGCCCAATTCGTATTCGTATATAAAAAAAACCTAAATGGGACTATCCATATAAACAGTTCTGTTGATTTGAGTTCTTGAGTACCCTATCCGCACCAAGAATGGTCCACATACCGGAAATAACTCCTATATTAACCGTTTTTCCGATTTAACTTCTCGAGCCCCTAGATGGCCCAATTTTTAAAAATTCTATTTAGTTATGGCTTCCACCATCCAGGGCATAAATGGTCCAAATCGATCTTAACCCGATATAGCAAAAATATAAACCGATCTGCCCATCTGCTTTATCAGCACATAGATATAAAATCGGGTTTTAACCTGACATGCCTCTCACGATCTTAAGCAGATTGGTGCAGATCGGTTAACAATTTGATGTGCGAGAGCGATTCCAAAAGTAGTCGAGCTGGCAAAGAAAACACATCCAATTTGGAAAAAAATGTCTTTATTTCTCACTTCAAGCTCCTTTCATCTCGATACGTACACTTTTTCCAGCGATTTTCAATAGTTTCGGTATCCGGTTTGTAGTTAGGTCTGTCTTCAAATTTGCCCATGTACATTCCATTAAGTAACAGGGCAAACCTCTCACATATACTCTATTGGTATCCGATTCAAGTTTAAGCTCAATGATGAGGGGCCTCCTTTTTATAGCTGAGTTTAAACGGCGTACCGCATAGCGACACCTCTTTAGGGAGAAGTTTTTACATGGCAAAGTATCTCACAAATGTTGCCAGCATTAGGAGGGGAAAACCACCGCTGAAAATTTTTTCTCATGGTCTCGCCAGTATTCGAACCCAGGCGTTCAGCGTCATAGGCGGAAACGCTAACCTCTGCGCTACGGTGGTCACATACATCTAAGCCAATAATCGCCTTGATGAGCGCTCTAAATAGTAACAAGTAAAAGCGTGCTAAGTTCGGCCGGTTCGAATCTTATTGGGTTGCCCAAAAAGTAATTGCGGATTTTTTAAAAGAAAGTAAATGCATTTTTAATAAAACTTAGAATGAACTTTAATCAAATATACTTTTTTTACACTTTTTTTCTAAAGCAAACTAAAAGTAACAGCTGATAACTGACAGAAGAAAGAATGCAATTACAGAGTCACAAGCTGTGAAAAAATTTGTCAACGCCGACTATATGAAAAATCCGCAATTACTTTTTGGGCAACCCAATATATACCCTCCACCATGGATTGCATTTGTTAAGATCTATGCCTGATATCTCTTTATAGGCAAACAAAGGATAATGGATGAGAACTGCTATGCTTTTGGAGCTATGCCAGGTCATAAACAGATTCGGTCAATACTTGGCTTGGATGTTAAGGACAATAGGTGATCCCATTGTTCAAAATTTGAACCAAATCGGGTAAGAATTGCCCCCTACTGGGACTTAAGAATTAAAATCGGGAGATCGGTTTGCATGGGAGCTATATCAGGTTTTGAATCGATCCCGACCATATTTGGCACGTATGTTAGGGGGAACAGAAGCAGGCACTGTGCAAAATTTTGCCTAAATCGAAGAGGACTACGCCCTCTAGAGGCTCAAGAAGTCAAATCTGTAGATCGGTTTGCATGGGAGCTATATCAGGTTATGGACCGATTCAGACCATATTTAGAAAGTTTATAAAAGGTCATGCATACCGTGAATGTGCCAAATTTCAGCAAAATCGAATAAGAATTACGCCCTCTAGAGGCGTGAAGCGAGAAGTAAAATCGGGAGATCGGTTTATAAGGGAGCTATATCACGTTTTAGACCGATTCCAACCATACTTGGTACATCCACTGAATGTCAAGACGTCAAAGTACAAAATTTCAGACAAATCCAATAAGAATTGCGCCGGTTTATATGGGAGCTATATGAGATTTAGTAATAGCTAATAGATGTCATTGGAGAAGTTATTGTGCAAAATTTCATGGAAATCGGATAAGAATGGCGCCCTCTAGAGGCTCAAGAAATAAAATCTGGAGATCGGTTTATATGGGAGCTATATTTATTGGGTTGCCCAAAAAGTAATTGCGGATTTTTCATATAGTCGGCGTTGATAAATTTTTTCACAGCTTGTGACTCTGTAATTGCATTCTTTCTTCTGTCAGTTATCAGCTGTTACTTTTAGCTTGCTTTAGGAAAAAAGTGTAAAAAAAGTATATTTGATTAAAGTTCATTCTAAATTTTATTAAAAATGCATTAACTTTCTTTAAAAAAATCCGCAATTACTTTTTGGGCAACCCAATAAATATGGACCGCTATGGCCCAGGAATACCATGCTGCTAACAATAACTCTAATTGTTTTCCTTATCACGTCCTAAGTATTGTTTCCCAACCTAAGTGCCGTTTCCTGTTAGCCGCGAAAGGAGGTGTTATCGAGATCATGTGCAAAATTTATGTGCCCTGGGTGGACCGGGTGCCTCTTGGCGAGGCCCTGAAATCGGTCACCTCGACTTTTCGAAAAATTGTTCGGGCTGCCAAATCTTCATGTGTGGTCCGATTTTAAAAATTCTTTTTTGCCTGATAGTGCTCAAAAATCCCTACATTGTTTCGGGGCTATTCGACTTTTATTTTTTGAAATTTTGGCCGAAACTGGCTTACTATTTTACGATTTACGAAGACATGAGTCACCAGTATGTCACACATTGGGATACAATTGGAAAAAACTTGTAAATTAAAAATTTGAAAAGGTAAGAGCTGAGGTATAATCAAAATTAGGTACAAATTTTTAACTCTATGCAGTACTGCCAACAGCTCCCTAAAGTTGGCCAACTCATAAGCATATGTTCGAAGATGGACTATATTGGACCATTTGTTGATATAACCAACACATAGATCTGCAGATTCAAGACCTTGGGACCATTAAAGCCACACTTATTATCCGATTTTTTGAAATTTGGCACCATTTTTTGTATTAGGCTCCTTGACATTCTTACTGAGTACGGTCAAAATCGGGCTATATTTGGATATAGCTGTCATATAGATCGATCTCATGATTTAAGGTCTTGGTACCCTAGAAGGCGCATTAGTTATCCGATTTCACTAAAATTTGGCCCAGTGACCTATGTTATGATTTTCAATATCCGTGCCACATATGGTTCAGATCGGTGTATATGTAGATATAGTTACCATTTTTAGATTCAGCTACCATCCATCTCCCGATTTAAGGACTTGGGTCAGTAAAAGGCGCATTTATTACTGAAATTCGATGAAATTTGGCATAGTGAGCTGCGTTAAGGTTTTCGAAATACATGTTCAACATGACCCAGATCCTTTTATATTTGGATATAGCCGCCATATAAGCCAGTTTCGCGATTCATGGCATTTTGCCTATAAAATTCGCATTTTTTATGCGATTTCGCTGAAATTTGACACAGTGCGCTATATTAGGTTTCCCCACATCCGTGACCTAAATGGTTCCAATCGATTTATGTTTGAATATATTGTAGCTGCCATATATACCGATCTTTCGATTTTAGTCCTTGGCCCATAAAAACGGCGTTTATTACCCAATTTCGCTGAAAGTGAGCTGTGCAACTCGGACTGCATTTAATCTTAACTAATCTAAAGGCTTCGGATTAACCCAGTTAATTGAGAGGCAGTCTTCTGGCCGTCACTGCCAAATCGTTTGCACTTTTATTCCCCCTTCCTTTGTTATGGACCGGCATCCAAACGATGCGGATTGTGCCATCCTCAGAGAAGGCGTTAATCTCCTTCTTACACTGGTATGGAATGTTCGTGACCTTACTGTACTGGTTGTTATTGCCCTTATGGCCATTTTACTATCCGTAGAGATGTTCACACTCGACGCCACCACCTCACGCATGCCCTAATCCCCCAGATATTTGCCTGCAGGACTGTATTATGGTCAGGCAGTCGGAAACAGTTTTCAGTCCCTGGGCTCTCAATGACATCCGTGTAACATGATCTTCCAGATGGCAATACAAGCATTCCGTCAATCCAAGACAAGCGTACCGCTGGCAGCAGTGCCTCACATTCGATCTCAAGTATCGTCTCAAGTATCCGATCGAAAATCTCTTTCATTGCTTCCAGGTTTCCCATCGTCGGCTCGATTATACTGTGATGGTATGAGCTGCTCCCATCCTCAATCCATTCTCCCATTGCCGCATAGCCGCAATGGGTGCGTCACACTTAGTCTGTATGTCAATGGGTCGGATATCTAGAATAGTCTGCAGTGGGCGCTTCGCCTATGCCAAGCCATATTCTCTGAACTTGTTGTATGGTCCTTATGTTGCACTTTTTCTCCAACGCAGTCTACCAAACTACTGAGGCATAAGTAAGTATTGATCGAATCACGCTCCTGTAGAGCCAAAGTGAAATTTTTTCACCGTGAAAGATATTTTCCAAGTGATTTATTTTTTGAGTTTTTTTTTTTTATATTTTTTTATATATTGGGTTGCCCAAAAAGTAATTGCGGATTTTTTAAAAGAAAGTAAATGCATTTTTAATAAAACTTAGAATGAACTTTAATTAAATATACTTTTTTACACTTTTTTTCTAAAGCAAGCTAAAAGTAACAGCTGAACAACTGACAGAAGAAAGAATGCAATTACAGAGTCACAAGCTGTGAAAAAAATTTTCAACGCCAACTATATGAAAAATCCGCAATTACTTTTTGGGCAACCCAATATCAGTAGCGTATTCTATGGTCGCCTAACTTTTTTATTTTCCCGTTTCATCAACTCTTACAATTTTTCTCACAGCACCACAATTGAAAATTCTATTTCAACATATTGTGTTAGTTTTTCATGCTCTCGAACTGATTTTCCATTTTGTACTGGGAGAAAAATTTGTTACCACATAAAAAACGAAATACTTGTAACAGGCGGGCAGGCAACATTTGTTTCAATCCTTGCTGCCTTAGCTGGTGGCGAACAGTAAGGTTGGCGGGGGAAGAAGAAACCTAAAAGAGTATAATCTAGTAAATTCAGTGTGCATTCTGTTGCAAGATTTCGTTAGGAATTTTAAGTATGCGCAACTAACTCGTCGTCATTGTTAGAGATAACAAAGTTGTGGCGTTGAGTTTTTGGTTATGTCTTTTTTGGACAATTTTGTCAAAGCAAATTAGCTGCTGCATTATATGGCGGCACGTGAAAATTGTAGCTAAGAAAAAGGGAAGGGAGTTTGACTATATGGAAAAACTAGAGAAAATCTCGAGTGACACCAATTCTTTTAAAAAATACTTTTTTTTTTAAATAGTATACAATTTTTTATCGTTATTTACTAATTATTGAGTTTGTTTTTCAAAAGCAAAATTTATTCACATACCTGAACATTAACTATCTTGTACCCTATGTTTGAACAAGTTTCTGAAGTATAACCAATGATGATTCAACTTATAATGAAAAATATTGTTTAAATATTTAATATCGATAAATTATAACACAGTTGCAGTTCCTCCCCCTATCCACATAGTATTAACAAATGGAGTTTTTTTTATTTTTTGTAAAGGGTGATTTTTTTGAGGTTAGGATTTTCATGCATTAGTATTTGACAGATCACGTGGGATTTCAGACATGGTGTCAAAGAGAAAGATGCTCAGTATGCTTTGACATTTCATCATGAATAGACTTACTAACGAGCAACGCTTGCAAATCATTGAATTTTATTACCAAAATCAGTGTTCGGTTCGAAATGTGTTCATTCAACGTAACGTTGCGTCCAACAGCATCTTTGAAAAAATACGGTCCAATGATTCCACCAGCGTACAAACCACACCAAACAGTGCATTTTTCGGGATGCATGGGCAGTTCTTGAACGGCTTCTGGTTGCTCTTCACTCCAAATGCGGCAATTTTGCTTATTTACGTAGCCATTTAACCAGAAATGAGCCTCATCGCTGAACAAAATTTGTCAAAATTTGAACACATTTCGAACCGAACACTGATTTTGGTAATAAAATTCAATGATTTGCAAGCGTTGCTCGTTAGTAAGTCTATTCATGATGAAATGTCAAAGCATACTGAGCATCTTTCTCTTTGACACCATGTCTGAAATCCCACGTGATCTGTCAAATACTAATGCATGAAAATCCTAACCTCAAAAAAATCACCCTTTAGAATAGTACAATTTATGTGAAAGTTTAGCTTACGCCTTTAAAACGAGGTTTTGTCTGATTCATTACTTGGAATTTTCAATAACACTTGTCACTAGTTTGTTGTCTACTGAAGCACATACTATCAACATTCTATTTTGACGATAATTTGTATGAAAATACCTTTTGTGACAGATAACAATGAAAGTCTGGACCGAATCTTATATTTTACTAGCTGAACCCGTCTTGCTACGTTAGGTTTAAGTGGCAGTCTGCTATCAGACTCACTTAGACGTTTTCGTCCATTGCGATATCACAGGAACAGAAGGAAGAAGATGCCTTCTACTTCCTACCGATGAACCATTCAGACTGCTTTAAAAAAGCCCAATAAATCGCGAATGTTCACATCCGCTAAATCAGACAGAACCTAAAGTGGAACTCCTTCTGACTGCTAGTGCAAGACACACACATAGAAGGTGTTCTATAGTCTCTTCTTCTACGATGTCCTAAAGTGGAACTCCTTCTGACTGCTAGTGCGAGACACACACACAGAAGGTGTTCTATAGTCTCTTCTTCTTCGATGTCCTCACAGCTTCGGTAAGAGTCGTTGCTGGCAACCTATTGTTCCTTCCACACCATATTCGTAATCTACTCCCTATTACCTTTCATTTGAGTCCCATATTGTCATTATCGTCCAATATGCCTATTTTAGGCGGTTTTGGGTCGGGGCGGCCCCGTAATATCAAGTTTGCAAGTTTGAAACCTACTCTCGAATACCCAATTTTTGGGCTATGCTTTTGGAGTAAGGAGGAGGGTCCGCCTACCTGTTGAATAGCCTCTGTGTCAAATTTCAGCGAAATCGGATTATATATGCATCTTTTATGGGGCCAAGACTTT
The DNA here is from genome assembly GCF_963082655.1 of Stomoxys calcitrans. Lineage (NCBI taxonomy): Eukaryota > Metazoa > Arthropoda > Insecta > Diptera > Muscidae > Stomoxys > Stomoxys calcitrans. Next base: position 199,353,988 of record NC_081553.1, read on the forward strand.
AAATCGAGAGATCGGTACAGCTATATCCAAATCTGAACCGATCTGGGCCGAATTGAAGAGAGTTATCGAAGGGCCTAACACAACTCGCTGTCCCAAATTTCGGTAACTTCGGACAATAAATTCGCATTTTATGGGCCCAAGACTTTAAATCGAGAGATCTTATCTTAATCTGGACCGATCTGAGCCAAATTGAAAAGAGATATCGAAGGGCCTAACATAACACGCTGTCCCAAATTTCGGTGACATCGGATAATAAATTCGCATTTTATGGGCCCAAAACATTAAATCGAGAGATCGTAAATGGCGGCTTTATCCTAATCTGGACCGATCTGGGCCAAATTAATGAAAAATGTCGATGGGCCTAACACAACTCACTGTCCCAAATTTCGGCGATATCGGACAATAAATGTGCCTTAAATCGAGAGATCAGTCTATATGGCAGCTATATCCAAATCTAAACCGATTTGGGCCAAATTGAAGAGGGCTAGATCGGAAAATAAATGCGCCTTTTATGGGCCAGACCTTAAATCGAGAGATCGGTCTGTATGACAGCTATATGCAATTCTAGACCGATCTGGGCCAAATTACAGAAAAATTGCAAACAGCCCAATACAACTCACTGTCCCAAATTTCGGTGACATCGGACAAAAAATGCGCATTTTATGCTCCCAAAATCTTAAATCGAGAAATTGGTCTATATGGCAGCTATATCTTAATCTGGACCGATCTGGGCCAAATTACAGAAAGATGTCGAGGGGCCTAATAAAACTCACTGTTCCAAATTTCGGTGAATAAATATTTCTTTTATGAGCCTAAAACCTTAAATCTAGAGATCGCTCTATATGTCAACTGTATATTTATTTGGACCGATCTGGGCCAAATTACAGAAAGATGTCGAGGGGCCTAACACAACTTACTGTCCCAAATTTCGGTGACATCAGACAATAAATGTTTCTTTTATGGGCCCAAAACCTAAAATCGAGAGATCGGTCTATATGGCAGCTATATCTTTATCTGGACCTATCTGGACCAAATTACAGAAAGATGTCGAGGGGCCTAACAACACTCACTATTCCAAATTTCGGTGACATCGGACAATAAATATTTCTTTTATGAGCCTGAAACCTCAAATCTAGAGATCGCTCTATATGTCAGCTATATATTTATCTGGACCGGTCTGGGTCGAATTGCAGAAAGATGTCGAAGGGCCTAACACAACTTATTGTCCCAAATTTCGGTGACATCGGACAAAAAATATATATTTTATGAGCCCAAAACCTTAAATTTGGAGATCGGTCTATATGGCAGCTATATCTTAATCTGGACCGATCTGGGCCAAATTACAGAAAGATGTCGAAGGGCCTAACACAATTCGCCGTCCCAAATTTCAACGACATCGGTCAAAAAATCTTTCTTATATGGACCCAAAACCTTAAATCAAGAGATCGGTCTATATGGGAGCTATATCCAAATTTCGACTGATCTGGGCCAAATTGAAGATGGATGTCGAGTAGCATAACACAACTCGCCGTCCCAAATTTCAGCAAAATCGGGTAATAAATATGGTTTTTATAGGCCTAAGGCCTTAAATCGGTCTATAGGGGGGCTGTATCAAGATATAGTTCGATATAGCCCACCTTCGAACTTTATCTGTCTATGGATAAAAAAAGTATCTGTGCAAAGTTTCAGTTCAATATCTCTATTTTTAAAGACTGTAGCGTGATTTCAACAGACCGACGGACATAGCTAGATCGTCTCAGATTTTTACGACAATCAAGAATATATATAATTTATAGGGTCAGAAATGGATATTTCGATGTGTTGCAAACGGAATGACGAATTTAGTATAACCACATCGTTTGGTGGTGGGTATAAAAAAACCACGCTTAAAATGTCAGTCAAATTGCGCTCTCTAAAGGCTCCTGAGATCGGTGCATATAACAGCTATATCAAAACATGAACCGATTTGGCGCATTTACAATTCCAACGGACCTACACTTATGGGAAGTATTCATGTAAAAAGACCCTGGATTTATTCATTCAAAAGTTGGTTGAACGGTTAAACCTACTTTCTTGAAATGTTCACAGATGTGATGAAAGGGGCGGACGCTCCCCCTTACCCTGGTTTTAAAAAAAAGCCGGAACTCGAAGACTATTAGGCGATTCAAGCGAAATTTTTGTTTTGCACTTATATTAACCCAAAAACAAAAACTTGGTGTCCAAATTTGGGTTGAAGTGCCAAGGGGGACCGCCCCAAGCAAAGCCCACCGATGGGATATAAAGACCAATCATGACAATATGGGACTCAAATGATAGGTATTAAAGAGTGGAAAACGAATACAATATACATACCTAAGACTCCAAAAAGACCTCCCATATAAAGACGGACAAGAACGCAAAAACTGTTGAACCGATGTTCTATTTTTAAAGACTGTAGCGTGATTTCAACAGACCGACGGACATGGCTAGATCGTCTCAGATTTTTACGACAATCAAGAATATATATAATTTATAGGGTCGGAATGGATATTTCGATGTGTTGCAAACGGAATGACGAAATTAGTATAACCACATCGTTTGGTGGTGGGTATAAAAAAAACCACGCTTAAAATGTCAGTCAAATTGCGCTCTCTAAAGGCTCCTGAGATCGGTGCATATAACAGCTATATCAAAACATGAACCGATTTGGCGCATTTACAATTCCAACGGACCTACACTTATGGGAAGTATTCATGTAAAAAGACCCTGGATTTATTCCTTCAAAAGTTGGTTGAACGGTTAAACCTACTTTCTTGAAATGTTCACAGATGTGATGAAAGGGGCGGACGCTCCCCCTTACCCTGATTTTTAAAAAAGCCGGAACTCAAAGACTATTAGGCGATTCAAGCGAAATTTTTGTTTTGCACTTATGTTAACCTTAAAACAAAAACTGTGTGTCCAAATTCGGGTTGAAGTGCCAAGGGGGACCGCCCCAGGGAAAGTCCACCGATGGGATATAAAGACCAATCATGACAATATGGGACTCACATGAAAGGTGAAAACGAATACAATATACATACCTAAGACACCAAAAGTACCTCCCATATAAAGACGAACAAAGACGCAAAAACTGCTGAACCGATGTTCTTGAAATTTGCACATATTGCGTATAAAGGTGGTGAATGCAAATTTGCATTTGTATAATGGTGGTTAAAATCGATTTTAATATCTGCAAGAGGTCGGACGTACCAACTTACCCCAATTAAAAAAAAAAAAAAAAAACATCCCGAATCTCGGTGATGTTTGGGCGATTGAAGCGAAATTTGTTAGAGTAACCTAAAATCAAAAACTTGGTATCCATATTTTGGGTTGGGTGCCAAGAGGGACCCCATTCCAAAGCCCGCCCATTCAAATGAAAGTTATTTGAGAGTAGAAAACGAATCTGATATCCAATTTTAGATCCAAGTATTATATTGCCACTGTAGCGGCGAGATAACCATGTTCGCCAATGAAGCTAAACGCCTTTGTTCGAATTCTGGCGGGAATATCAGAAAAAATTTTCAACGGTGGTTTTCCGCTCCTAATGCTGACAACATTTGTCAGGTACTATGCCATGTAAAACTTCTCTCCAAAGAGGTGTCGCACTGCGGCACGCCGTTCGGACTCGGCTATGAAAAGGAGGCCCCTTATCATTGAGCTTAAACTTGAATCGGACTGCACCTGTTCCTTAGTGGAATGTTCATGGGCAAAATTTGCATTTGCATTATAGTGGCATTCCACCCCTAAAACAACTCCCAAATCGGATATATTATGGCAATCAAATAGAAGATATTTGTGAGTCGAAATCTGAAACTCAAATTTATATTCAAGGGGTTAATGCCCCTCAAAAACGAACATGTAGACTAAACATGTCAATATGGGTTCATCGAAAGAAACGTAATTGGGATAATATGAAAACATGACCAGAAAGGATATGTAGACCGCAAATAGGTAAACACAGCAGTCATGGCCAAAAAGGGAAGGGAAAGATATTAAGGATTGAATCTGACACCCATTGTTAGACTTATTGAAATGATTTTAGGAATGAAGTACATCTACCATCTAGAATTAAAGGACTCAACAACCCCCGGTTTGAACAAAATTTCGCTTGAATCGCCTACACGTCTCCGAGATCCAGATGTTTTAAAACTTAGGGTTAGGGTGATCATCCAACCCCTTTCACTGAAATCTAAAGTACCCTATTTTTTCAATCAAATATTAAATCAAATATTTACAAGTTTTTTATACCCTCCACCATAAGATGGGGGGTATACTAATTTCGTCATTCTGATTGTAACTACTCGAAATATTCGTCTGAGACCCCATAAAGTATATATATTCTTGATGGTTGTGAAATTTTATGTCGATCTAGCCATGTCCGTCCGTCTGTCCGTCCGTCCGTCTGTCTGTAGAAAGCACGCTAACTTCCGAAGGAGTAAAGCTAGACGCTTGAAATTTTGCACAAATACTTCTTATTAGTGTAGGTCGGTTGGTATTGTAAATGGACCATATCGTTCCATGTTTTGATTTAGCTGCCATATAAACCGATCTTGGGTCTTGACTTCTTGAGCCTCTAGAGTGCGCAATTCTTATCCGATCGGGATGAAATTTTGCACGACGTGTTTTGTTATGATGTCCAACCACCGTGCCAAGTATGGTTAAAATCGGTTTATAACCTAATATAGCTGTCATATAAACCGATCTTGGGTCTTGACTTCATGAGCCTCTAGAGGGCGCAATTCTTATCCAATTTGAATGAATTTTGTACGACATGTTTTGTTATGATATCCAAAACTGTGCCAAATATGGTTCAAATAGGTTCATAACCTGATATAGCTGTCATATAAACAGATCTGGGGACTTGACTTCTTGAGCTTTTAGAGGGCGCAATTCCTATCCGATTTGGCTGAAATTTCGCAAGACGTTTTTTATTGTTACTTTCAACAACTATGTCAAATAAAGTACAAGTCGGTTCACAACCTGATTTAGCTGCCATATAAACCGATCTGGGATCTTGACTTCTTGAGCCTCTAGAGATCGCAATTATTATCCGATTTGCCTGAAATGTTGTACGACGTATTCTCTCATGACCATTAACATACGTGTTTATTATGGTCTGAATCGGTCTATAGCCCGATACAGCTCCCATATAAATCGATCTCTCTATTTTACTTCTTGAGCCCACAAAGGGCGCAATTCTTATTCGAATTGGCTGACATTTTACACAGGTCTCTAACATATAATTTAATTGTGGTCCAAACCGGACCATATCTTAATATCGCTCTAATAGCAGAGCAAATCTTTTCTTATATCCTTTTTTTGCCTAAGAAGAGATGCCGGAAAAAGAACTCGACAAATGCGATCCATGGTGGAGGGTATATAAGATTCGGCCCGGCCGAACTTAGCACGCTTTTGATTTTGTTAAATCAAAGCTTAAAAAAATCTCCTAAGAAAATCAATGCCATCGACTATTTCTATAAAATTTCTAACATTCATTACATTTCGCAATCAAGTGTAAAGATTTCCATTACCATGCGAACATCTCTGGGGATGTACCCAACACAAATGTATACTCAATATTTATTGATTCATCCCAGTTTTCCCGTGATTTTAACACAAAACCAGTGTAACAGCTACTTGGTCACACTTTGTCACATGTTTATTACTGGAAGATGTGCACGAACAGATTTAAATGAATAATACTGGACGCATAGTTATCATATTTGTATTTGAAATTCATTTTCAATAAAATTACCTGCCATCATGTAGCCAATAGGCTGTTACATTGCAGTCAATAGGCAGTTACATCGACCTATAAAAGTGGGTGCGCTGATGTTTTAAAGCTTCAGTTAATTTTTAATATTTCCAAACGCAAGATAAGTTCTAAAACAATGCGCTTTCTGGTGATTTTTGCTTTAATCTGTGTGCTGGTGGTGGCACTTTGCTATGGCCAGCAGGAGCAGTCCAGTGACAGTGATGCTGAGTTAGTTCGTGAAAAACGCCAATTTGGAGGACGCGGTGGTGGATTCGGTCGTGGATATGGCTATGGTGGACGTGGTTATGGAGGACGTGGCTATGGTGGTTATGGAGGCTATGGAGGTTATGGAGGCTATGGTCGCGGAAGCTTTGGAAGGCGTGGCTAGCTTTTGAAGCTAGTCTAAACAATTATAGTGAATTTTTTATTACTTCTAAAGGAATATTTTGTAATTAAAGTATAATGGTGAACTTAATGTTTGGTGTTTGTGTTTGTATTCTACTTTCAATGCCACTACTGTGTTATATGGTAGTAAAACTTCGTGCATTTCTAATATCCAAATGGAAAAAAGATGGCCGCGCCAATAAGTCTATGGATTGGACTTGAAATCTGTTTCTTTGCCCATATAGTCATTTCGTTTGTTTATCTGTCTGCCCACATTAATGTCTTATAAGTATAGATATTCCAACTTTGAAAGGAGCACCTTGAAATAAAATATAAAGAGAAGGATATAGCTTGCCAACCATCTCTGTTTGGTCTGTGATCATTATAAGCGTCATTGCAATTTCATACAATCAAACAAATAATTAATTTGCCATAAAAGAATTTTCGACAAACTTGTTTTGCGAAAAAGGATAGGTTAGGTTGAAAAGAGGGTGCGGATATTAATCTGCCCCATGCCACTATAGACACAACCCTAAGCCAGTAATAGGCTTGTTGTGCACTCTAAAAACTAAACAGAAAATTCGAAAAAGAGAATTTTAAGTTAGGAATTCCGTCTACTTGATATCCATATTTGGAGCGAAATGTCTGAAGAACTGTCTTATGCCCAAAAACATCCTTAAGCAAAACATTTTTACAGACCATGGAAATATGGGGCTCAAAAAAAAAAAAGTTATGAGAGTGAAACAAGACGTAGCGGATCTATACCGGTCCATCGTCTGAATAAATAAAAGAAAAGCCAAATGAAATTCCTAAAAACAGATTTTATTATTTAAATGTGATTATTTGAACGATGAAACTTCGTCTCAAGTTCTTGCACAAATTTATCATAAAAAATCTTGCAGGCAGTGCAGTGACGGGAAACTCAATGAAACCTAGAGAAAAGGAAGCAGACGATGAGGCCATCACCCACTCCCAAGAAGCCCATCTAATGAAGAACCAATCATTGAGGTCATCCAGATAAACCTCCACCGGAGCGAGACAGCTACTCACGCCCTGATGGAGACAATCAGCAAGAAAAACATTCATATTGCCTTAATTCAGGAGTCATGGTCGGCCCAGAACAAAGTTTCTGGACTGAACCATATCAACTACCAATTATTCTATGCTAACACCGGCACTCGTCAGAGTACCTGGACAAGATAATTTAGATTGCCCAAGCATAGAAGACATTGACGTCAATGTCAACAGGATGACGACTGTACTAGTGGAGTCTTTCGAAGATAGTGGTCCTCTTTGACAAAGGAAATCAGCCCTAAGAAAAGCCCTGGAGAACCGGGAAGATTCGCAACATTGGGAAAGATGTCCGCAGACTTTAAAAGAACACGTCGAAACCATGGAACGCAATGTGGATACCATGATAAAGATAAATCCTTCTCATACGCTCCTGAATGTGACACTTCCAATCATGTTTTCTATCCAAATTCACTCCTAAGTATTTGACTTTGTCAGATATCGAAATCATTTTGTTAAGGAAATGTGGCGCGTCAAATTGGCCCACCTTCGTCTTCCTCGTGAACAGGAATATTTCTGTCTTCTCTGCGTTAACATTGAGATCCCTGGGTCTAGTCCAGTCATATGCCATATGAAAGACCCTTTCGGCTCTTCTGCATAGCTGGTTCGGATCCTTACCCTAAGAATTATTATAACAGCGTCTGCATAGCAGACGGGTTCACATATCTCCTTGTCAGCATCCTTAGTAGGTTATTTATAATGGTTCCCCTTGTGGCATGCCTTGTGCCACTTTCTCCCTTATATTTATATCATGGGACCCACACTTTATGCACCTGTTCCTTAGCATATGGTTTATCCTGTTTCTAAGGACCCGTCCACCCGGTGCTGGTCTAAGGATTGGATCATTGTGTCGGTACGCACATGTCAATGCAAACCACCAATGTGTACGTCTTGGCATCGAAGGATTCTTCTATTTTAGGCATAACCTCGTGGAGGGCAGTCTCCACGGACCTTCCCTTGATATATGTATGCTATTTGTATTTAAACAGTTCGCTGTATGTCCTACTCTTCATAATGGTATTCACATTGCGTTCCATGGTTTTGACGTGCTCTGTTAAAAAGTCTGCGGACCTCTTTCCCTGGTCATCCAGGACTTTTCTTGGGCTGATTTCCTTTCTCAAAGAGGACAACTATCTTCGAAAGACTCCACTAGTACAGTCGTAATCCCGTTGACATTGTCGTCAATGTCTTCTATGTACGCTCAGAAGGCTCACAGACATTGGGCCTTATGTAGACGGGATAGTCCACTGCCTCTACAGGAGCGTGTTTAGACTAATCTTCGAAAGACTCCACTAGTACAGTCGTAATCCTGTTGACATTGTCGTCACTGTCTTCTATGTACGCTCAGAAGGCTCACAGATGTTGGGCCTTATGTAGACGGGATAGTCTACTGGCTCTACAGGAGCGTGTTTAGACTAATACCTACTTACGCCTCAGTGGACTGGTATGGAGAAAAAGTGCAACGTTAGGACCATACAACAAGTTCAGAGAACATGTTGTCTTCGCATAGGTGGAGCGATGAGGACCACTCCCATTAGGGCACTGAAGACTATTCTAGATATCCGACCCATTGGCAGCATATAGATTTAATGTAAGGCAGCCACAGCGGCTATGAGATTTTAAGTCTCATGGGAGAATGGATTGAGGATGGGAGTAGCTCATACCATCCTAGTATTATAGTGACGATAGGAAATCTGGAAGGAAGGGAAGAGGCTTCCGATCGGATACTTGAGAAGACACTTGAGGTCGAGTGCGAGGAACTGCTGACGGCGGCACAGTCTTGGACTAAGGGAACCCTAGTATTGCCGTCTGGGAGATCATGTAACATAGATGGATCAAAGATAGAGGACAAGGAGGGCCTGGTGGTCTAGATCAAGAAGCCAGGGACTGAGACCTATTTTGGGCTGCCTGACCACATTACAGTCCTGCAGGCGGCGATCCGGGCGATCACGGAATGCGTGAGGTGGTGTGGTACTAACGCGAGGACGTAAAGTGTGAACTTCTTTACGTACAGTAAAATGGCTATTAGGGCAATAACAACGAGGACGGTAAAATTACAAACAGTCTTGGAGTGTAAGTAGGAGATTAACGCCTTCTCTGAGGATGGCACAATGCGCATCGTTCGGGTGCCGGGCCATAACGGAGTAAGGGGGAATGAATTTGGCGGTGAAGGCCAGAGAACTGCCGTCGATAAACTTGGTTAACCCGAAGCCTTTCGAGTCGACACAGTCCGTTTTAAGAGCGTGGGCGACGAATGCGCATGTAACCCTGAGAAACAGCGATGCAGTGGGTATGGCGGCGAACATCCTATGGGGTGATTCATATCGTGTGAGGACGAGGCTATGCTGAATGGAAGTAAGAAGGGGGTCATAATGACAACGAGCTCTTATGCAAAATCGATGCGGCAAGTGATAGCATGTTAAGGGCATGCGGGGAAGATGATGACACATTGGAGCATTTCCTATGCCATTGCCCGGCATCCGCGGCTAACAGACACCGGTATTTAGGTGGGGACACGATACCAGACATGAACCAACTTAGGGCTGTGGCATGGAAAACAATTAAGGATTTTGTTTCTAGAGCACACAACAAGCCTGTTATTGGCTTAGATGTATGTCTATGGTGGCATGGGGCTGATTAATATCTGCACCATTTTTTCAACCTAACCTAAAATAAATGTCCATCCGTCCGTGTGTTCAAAATACGCTACTGTCTTCAAAAATTAAGGTATTGGTATGAAACTGTGCACAGAGAATATGTTTTACCATAGGCAGATTAGTTTTAAAGATAGTCCTTTTGGGGTGTAGCCCCCATATAGACCGATGTGCCGATTAAGGTATTGGGTACATCTGACACAGTGTGTCGTGTTCGGGACCTCCCTTTAATAGCCGATTCCGAACGGCATACCGCAGTACTACACCTCTTTCGGAAGATGTTTTTACATGGCTTCTATGCTTGGTATAGTACTTGCGAACGTGCAGCCTATCCGCAAGAATGGTGTGGCAATCGACCCTGCGCATTACCGACCATCTTATGAGATATTTAGAGTCCAGTGGTCTTCTTAGCGACCGAAAATATGGGTTTCGCAGAAATCGCTCCACGAGTGACCTGATGGCACTCCTGTCGGAACGTTGGAGTCGCTCTATTTACCAGTTCGGTGAGAGTAAGGTCGCGGCTCTGGATATCTCCAAGGCATTTTTATAGGAGCTGGCACGGTGCACTCCTTTCAAAGGTTGATGCTTTTGGTGTCGGTAATAACATCGCTCGAGAGATCGCACTATAAGAGTTGTAAAAGGGGTCTCATCTGACGAGTATAGATTGACCGCAGGAGTACCACAAGGCTCTTTTCTTTAAGCCTCTTTTTTTCTTATTTTTATTGACGATCTATTGGGTCTAACTTCGAGTCCATCTACTCGTTCACGGATGACAGCAACCTCTGTTATTCATTTTCATTCGACCATAGGCCGAGTCTTTGAGAGACTGAAGACAGGAGGCGGATTATGGAGGTAACACTCTGTTAGGATTTGCTGGCCATTTCTATGTGGGGTCGAATGAACAGAGTAGATTTTAAGCCACACCAGACGCAGTGCTGTTTGTTGTCCCACAAACGATTCACTGACACTCTACAATCGTTAATATCCATCGATGGTGTAGATATCAAGAAGTCAGGGGCTTTGGTACATCGTCATGTGACCTATCGTGAGATTGAGACAACCTTAGGCATAAGTGGCACAAGCATACATTCAATATTGTATGAACATTTAATCGTCAAAAAAAAGGCTCGTGTCGATTGGTCGAAAGAAATGCTCCAAAAATACGAAACAACTGCATTTTTGAGCACTCAAAACATCGATTTGATGGGCCATTCACAGTTACGTTACGATTCGCATCATCTTTAAAGAATTACGTTCCAATGATGCCACTAGCCTATGAACCGCATCAAACATACCCATTGAGACAAAAATGAGCGACAAAGCTCTAACACAATTTTTCGATAAAAAAAAACGTGGATCTTCGGTCAACATTCCAAGAGCCCATTTACCAAAAATTCTGCGTTGCGGTAGGTCGTTCGGCTGCAGTTCTTGCAGTAGCTGTATTTTAAAAGGCTTCACACCTAAATCCTTCCACAAAATTTTCCACGTTGTTGAGTAACAGAGGCCCAATTGCTGCGAACGGCGACGAATCGATAATTGATGGTCATCATTAACACTGGCCGATATAGCTGCGATATTTTCTTTAGTTCGCACTCTACGTAATGTGGTTTAATGTCCAACAATGTAAATTTGGTGCAAAATTTAGTCACAATAGCCCGAATAGCCGCTTCAGTGGGTCGATTAAACTGACCATAAAATGGAAGAAAGGCGCGATGAACTTTCTGAACAGAGCGCGAATTTCGTGCGCTGTTCGTTTGTAAGACAATATAAGACAAGACATGGTAAGATTATAGACCAAACTGAAGATGTTTGGCAGTTAAACAAAATACGAAACGTACGTGAGCTGTTTAAACCTGTGTTGCCAAAAAGATAATAGCTAAAAAAACACCCTTATTATCCATCATCAAAATTGGTTCCGATATGGACATAGCTCATCTTCATAGAAACTGGTCAAAATTCCATTTTTTCCATCGAAATTTGGGTGCCATTGATATAATCTTCAAATTTAAATTTTTATAGACAATTTTATTGAAATTTAAGTTTCACTGAATTTTATTTTGTTTTTATTAACCAAACAATGCCCAACTGGGGGGTTCTTTTTTCTTCTTATTTTTACCATTTTTTGTTTTTATTTCGTATTTTAACCATATTCTAAAAAAAATAAATTTAAGTTCTTAAGACACTTCTCTTAAATAATCCCCCATGATCCACAATTTAGCTGTACTCCATGTAAACTTCTTTAAAAATTTGTAAATCAAGAGTATTGCATTGTTGTCTTTGCCCATTAATCCTTATCTCTATGGCAAAAGTTTGTAAAGAAGATGGCATTTATCCGAGTACAGGTAAAGTTTAAAACAAAGAAGTGAAAAATTAACATTTAACACTTCGCATGGCGGGTACCTCCCCCACCCCCACCTTCATCACGCTCACAGCCAACAAAGGCCCATGGGCTTGCAGCAACCATGAAATGGGGTGCATATTTAATTCCCAACACCCATCACAACATAAATGATGTGCTACACGTAAATCCACTAATACGCCATCAAAGGAGCTCTGGCAGGACAGACAAATAAGGACTTAAAAAACCATCGACTTCTTGCAAATGTCAAATGTGCGATGAAAATGCAAATGTAAGCAATGCCAAAAAACAGAAAAACAAATCACAATTCAAGAGTGGCATTCGACAACAATAAAAAAAAAAAAAAAAAAACAAAATGAAAATGAAATCCCCAAATGGAAGTGATGGAAATGAAATAAACCGCAAGTAGGTGGTAATTTGTTAAATTTCCCCCTTAAGCGCTCTCTAAGGGCAAATCACAACAACTACCATGCCAGGCCCCCTTTTGCCACACGCAATACTCCAAGAAACGAAATTTCAACAATGCCACATTTATGTGTGAAATGTTTTAGATTTAGATCTCCCCCCGCAAACCAACTCATGGCTAGAGAAAAATTGCAAAAAGGGGGGAGAGGCGAACGAACTTTATGCCTATAGTCCTTTGTCACAGGACCTTACAAAGGCAATGTGCAAATGTAATTTTGCCACATACGGCCTAAGCTTTCAGGGTTTCATATTACCAAGGCACATCATCAGCCAGCACTACTTCTCACTGGCATTGGGCTGCAAATGAAATTGACAAGCGTTGTCAAAGTGCTTTGGGGAGCATTTAGAGTTTATTTTTTTTTTTTTCTTCGAGGAATCCTGCCTTTTTCTGCTTCTCTTGTCTGTTGCTTATATTCCGTCTCCTTTGGGGAGCATTTGTCAAGCACCTGAATAAGAAAAAAAACAGCCTTCACTTTCATAAAATGTTAAACTGTTTAGTTTTTTTTTTTCGTTGTATTGGTTTAACAAAGTGCTTATGTTTGAATGTGAAATATGTTAAAAAATTTCCATATTGTGTGTGAGGTATGCTGAGAGAATATCAATAAGATGATATTTATAATCCTTAAATAAAGTATACTTTTAGGCGTGTGTAGACAGACCTATGTTTAAGGTCTGAATTCATGCAAAGTATTTTTCGAATATGCCATACTTCGCATTCGATAGGATTATCCATGATACTCCAGGAAACTTTCAACGAGTTTATAATCATCATAATCTAATTTCAAAGTAATTATCTGGCTCAAGAAGTCAAGACCCAAGATCGGTTTATATGACAGCTATATGAGGTTATGGACCGATTTCAATCATACTTAACACGGTTGTTGGATATCATAACAAAATACTTCGTGCAAAATTTCATTCCAATCGGATAAGAATTGCGCCCTCAGGAAGTCAAGACCCATGATCGCTTTATATGACAGCTATATCAGGTCATGGAGCGATTTGAACCATACTTTGCGCAATTGTTGGATATCATAACAAATCACGTCGTGCAAAATTTCATTCCAATCGGATAAGAATTGCGCACTCTAGAGGCTCAAGAAGTCAAGACCCAAGATCGGTTTATATGGCAGGTATATCAAAACATGGACCGATATGGCCCATTTACAGTACCAACCGACCTACACAAATAAGAAGTATTTGTGCAAAATTTCAAGCGGTTAGCTTTAGCGTGCTTTCGACAGACAGACGGACGGACGGACGGACATGGTTAGATCGACATAAAATGTCACGACGATCAAGAATATATATTGTTTATGGGGTCTCAGACGAGTATTTACAAACAGAATGACGAAATAAGTATACCCCCATCTTATGGTGGAGGGTATAAAAAGATTTTATGGAAGCCAAGTTTCAACGAAGTCTTCTACGAAGTTTTGGAATAATAAGTTTGATCGATCGAGGAAGTCCTGAAAAGCTTTAAACCATTTAAGTCAGAAGGAGGCGGCCCATCGTTAGTACGGAGGTAGGCGACCCATATAACCGCTATCTTCACAGTGTGCCTTGAAAAGCTTGGCAGAAGGCAAAGGTGGTATTTATACCAAGCCTATAAACAAATAAGCCTTACGTCCAAAATTTGCAAATTTGTCCATGAACATTCCATTAAGGTCCATGGGTTAACTTCTCTCATATCAATGAGTGCTGTCCGATTCAAATTTAAGCTCACTGATAAGGCTACTCCTTTTTATTGCCTAGTCCAAACGGGGTACCGCAGTGCGAAACTTTTTTAAGAAGAAGTTTTTACATGGCATACCAAATGGTACAGTACCTCACGAATGTCGCCGGCATTAGGAGGGCATAACCACCGTTGAAAAAATTTTTTTGGTTTATATGGCAGTTGGCCCATAACTCACAAAGTTGTTGGAAGTTATTACAAAACGGTACTTGCACAATTTCAACAAAATCAGGTAATATTTACACTCTTTAGAGGCATAAGAATCAAATGGGAAGATCAGTTTATGTGGCAGCTATATCAGGATATGAACCGGACCATGAACGGATCATAACTCACATAGTTGTAAGAAGTGAAGACAAAACAACTCATGCGAAATTTCAGACAAATTGAATAAGAATTTCGGCATCTAGAGGCTCAAGAAGTCAAGATCCAAGATCGGGTTATACAGCTAAAACATCAGATAGTATTGCTGGTGAGGTACTATGCCACGTTCGACACCCAAAGCGGTGTCGCACTGTGACCAGTGTTGCCACTCAAGAAAATTATTTCCTACCAAATTTAAGCAAAATCCTACCAAACCCAACCGAAACCTACCAAATGTTCTACAGGCCAAAAATGCGGTATATGTTTTTCGATCTATCACCCAAGAATTGGCCATTTTGCCATTCCATTTGAAACACATCAAATTATACATTTTCAACCCTAAAAAGTATGCACGACAGAGGTCGAGGCATTCCTATACGATGTAGACATATCCGTCCGTATGTTTGCTGAAATCACTCTACCGCCTAAAGTTCAAAGATGGCCTATATCTTAATATTGTTCCCTTTATATCGATCTTCCGGAAAGAAATCTTGAGTTCATTAAATTCGTATTTATGCCCCGATTTCAATGAGCAACCGTGCCGAGTTTGGATTAAGCGATCTCCCGATTTTAGGGTTTGAGCCAAAAAATGAGTTTTTGCTACCTATTTTCGCCGTTGCAGTGAGTATGGCTCAGATCTGACCATATTTCAGCTGCCACATCGCCCTGTTTTCCGAATGAAGGCGTTGAACGCACAAATGCCGCATTACCCACCCATTATTTTGGAAATTTGGTTAGGTTTAAGTGCCTTAGGTTAGGTTTAAGTGGCAGTCTGCCATCAGACTCACTTAGACGATTTCGCTCATTGTGATACCACAGGAACAGAAGAAGGAAGAAGCCTTCTACTTCCTACCATTGAACCATACAGATTGCTTTAAAAAACCAAATAATTGCGAACGTTCAAATCCGCGAAATCAGACAGGTTCTCAAAGAAATGTGAACCTAATGTGGCACTCCTTCTAACTGCAAGTGCGGAACACACACACAGAAGGTGTTCTATAGTCTCTTCTTCTTCGATGTCCTCACAGCTTCTGTAAAAGTCGATGCTGGCAACCTTCAGCCTGTCAGCATGTTTTCCGATCATGTCCGATGGTGGACACAATGACTGAGACGTCTGGTCTAGCCAATGACAGCAAAGCGGTAGACCTCTTGAAGTCTAAATGAGGCCACATAGTTTTGGAATGCACACAGCCCCCTCTTTGTGACCATCTATTATTCGTTGTCCTTAGGGACTGGTCCTGAAAACTTAGCTTACATGTTGCTAGAGGCATACCAACAAATTCCAGTATCCCTGGAATGTGCAGGGTAGTTCCTAGTCTCGCAAGCTCATCCGCTCTACAATTCCCTGGGATATCTCTGTGGCCCGTCACATACAAAAGGCGAATTTTGAACTGTTCGGTCATCTCGTTGAGAGATCTGCGACAGTCGATGGCGGTCTTTGTGTTCAGAAATACGTTCTCCAGGGATTTAATGGCTGCCTGGCTCTCTGTGAAGATATTTAAGCCAATCGTCGTAACGACATTACATCTTAGCCATTCCACCACTTCCTTAATTGCGAGGATCTCCGCTTGATACACACTGCAATGGTCGGGTAACCTTTTCGATATGACCAGTTCTAGATCTTCAGAGTACACCCCAAAGTCCGTATAGAAGTCTACGTAACTTCTGTTACCAGGGATATCGTAGTTCCAATCGGTTCTATCAGGAATAGTGATACAGTAGTTTTTATCAAAAACCGGCTCAGGTAGGGTGTAATCCACACTGCCTGGAACATCGGATATTTTATCAAGGATAACACAGTGTGCGTAGCCGCCATATGAAGCATCCTTAACCTCAGGGCAGTGGTCGCTACAATGTAGCATTAAATTCAGTGCATCAGATGGTGTCCTCCTCAGTGCGGCTGTGATGCACAAACAAGCCATCCTTTGAATCCGGTTAAGTATTGAGCAGTAGGTAGATTTTTGAAGCGCCGTCCACCAGACCACAACACCATATACCATAAAAGGCCGACAACTGCAGTATATACCCAATGCATTTCACGCTGTCTAAATCCCCAACTTTTGCCAATGGCTCTCTTGCAGGTGTATAGGGCAAGACTAGTAATCTGATATAAAATTTTAGCCTCACGTATCTGGAAGCCACCCCAATACCCCAAAAACCGCCAACCGCATGTATTTACCTATTGAGACCAAATGGGTATTAAGTAAAAGGTATTTGGGAGTAAAGAACAACTCTCTTATAAATAATTTGGTCCAAAGGTTTTTTAGAGGCCGCCCCGCCCCAAAAAATCTCCCACCATTTCGGCACAAAATTGAACGTGAATGCAAAGTCTGTGACAGCCCCCAAGCCTACATGTTTGTCTATCGGGACTATATGGTACTCAATTAAAATGAAAAGATCGGGCGCAATTTTTATCCGATTAGGCTGAAGTGGCATGAAGTGTTTAATTATAACCAACAACTGTGCCTAGTATGATCTAAATCTGTCTATAACCTGATATAGCTACCATATAAATCGATCTCCCGATTAGACTTCTTGATCTTCTAGATTTTTATCTGATTTGGCTGAAATTTCGCGCGTTGTTTTACTGTGATTTCCAAAAACTGTGCCAAGTGTGGTCTAAATCATTCCTTAACCTGATATAGCTGCCATATAAACCGAACTCACGATTAAATTTTTTGAGCTTCTAGAAGGCGCAATTCTTTTCCGATTTGGCTAAAATGGTGGAAAGTATATAAGATTCGGCCCTGCCGGACTTAGCACTCTTTTACTGGTTGAACATTTAGTTTAAGGAAAATTTTCATAAAAACAAATCTCGTAAACCTTTTTGGCAAAATGTATTTTGAAAAATATTTCGTTTTAATTTTTGAGAAATTCTGGCAAAATTGCATATTTTACCGCTTTTCTCATTGCGTTGTTTTGGGAAATCTAGAAATTTGATTTATTTCAGGTTATAAGCTATACCTTGTCACTTTGTGCCACATAGTAAAAAAGTCACAAATACCTTTTCAAAGGGCATATCCTTGATAAGCCATGTTTCTCTACTATTTCCGATGTACATCCTTTCCTTACATTCTCCAAACTTCAACAAACTTAACTTAGGCGAATGAAGATAAGTAATGTCGTTTTTTGCCAATTCCATAAACTCCTCCTGGTCAAGGCAGCACTCAATACACTAAGTGGCTGGTTTTTATGGCATCCATCTTTCAATATCCACTGTCCCCCTCCTGTATATGGTATAAGGAATTATTTTTTTTATGCTACTACCATCATCCCATAAAATCTTCTAAGCTCTTATTCCTTTCTAAATTGACTCTTTTGCTAGATTTCCGTCCATGCCGTTTATAAAGCCTTACCTTATGTTAGAAAGTTGGAAATGCATGTAAGTCCTTAATCAATTTCCGTAGATACGCCAGCACGACAACAATGGATAAAGACAAAAAGGACATTTATTGACGACCATTGTGGGATAGAAGACACTGACTGACCGACCATAGTTTGTTTTAGTTTTTCTTCTTTGCTGCAATCAACCACCCTTGGCTAAAAAAGTCAAGCCACAAGTTGCGCCCTTCTTACTTCACAGACCTGGTAACTGCTTGCTATTGGGTATAGAAATAAAGGAGAAGAAAATAGAATAAAAAAAATCGAAACCCAAATGGAGTTTCAGGTGTTTTTTATGTCCATTATCACCATACTCTCGTCCTTATGCCATTGAGTAGTTGTGTTGGACAATGTCAGCTTTTAATTTATATGAATTGACTTTTTGTCTGACGTTGACAGCAACAGGAATGTCCGAATTTGTCCATTTGATAGTTTTGTAAATGTTTTGGCTGTTGTTTTTTGCTTTTGTCTCTGTTATGTGTTACGGCTATTCAAGTTTGATTTGCAATTCTATTTAGATGGGCCATTTAAAGGGAGAAAATACATTGTCAAGGCATTTTTATAGCTTCGATTACCATTTTTCCACCTTGACTTTTTTTTGTCAATTTTAGTATAAGTAGTCATTAACGAAATGGGAATGTATAATTTGCCAATCAATTATATGCAGTAAAGTGATTCGTACAATTCTAAGGTTTAGTAACGACAGTCCTAGCAACGAAAAATAATGAGTCGAAATTTATCGCATTTCCGTATTTTTATCAAAAAGCAAAAACTTGAACTTTTACCCCAGGAAAACTTAAAATGACCATATCTCCTTAACTAAGCCTCGTAGAGCAAAAGTAAGGTTAATTCGTGATCACCTCCGAAAATTCGAAAAATTTATGAAAATCTATTAAAAATTAATTTTTCCCTAGGAAAACTTAAAATTACCATATTTCCTTAACTAAGCCTCGTAGAGCAAAAATAAGGTTAATTCGTGATCACTTCCGAAAATTCGAAAAATTGATGAAAATCGACAAAAATTTAATTTTTCTATAGGAAAACTTAAAATGGCCATATCTCCTTAACTAAGCCTCGAAGAGCAAAAGTAAGGTTAATTCGTGATCACTTCTATAACTTCATAAAATTTATGAAAATCGACCAAAAATTTAATTTTTCCCTAGGAAAACTTGAAATGGCCATATCTCCTTAACTAAGCATCGTAGAGGAAAAGTAAGGTTAATTCGTGATCACCTTAAATGGCCGTATCTCCTAAAAATTCGAAAAATTGATGAAAATCCACCAAAAATTGAATTTTTACCTAGAAAAACTTAAAATGGCCATATCTCCTCAACTAAGCCGCGTAGAGCAAAAGTAAGGTTAACTCGTGATCACCTCCAAAAATTTAATTTTTCCCTAGGAAAGCTTAAAATTTCCATATCTCCTTAACAAAGCCTCGTAGAGCAAAAGTACGGTTAATTCGTGATCACTTCCGAGAATTCGAAAAATTGATGAAAATCGACAAAAAAAAATTATTTTTTCTAGGAAAACTTAAAATGGCCATATCTCCTTAACTAAGCTTCGTAGAGGAAAAGTAAGGTTAATTCGTGATCACCTCCGAAAATTCGAAAAATTGATGAAAATCCACCAAAAAATGAATTTTTCCCTAGAAAAACTTCAAATGGCCATATCTCCTTAACTAAGCCTCGTAGAGCAAAAGTAAGGTTAATTCGTGATCACCTCCGAAAATTCGAAACATTGATGAAAGTCCACCAAAAAATGAATTTTTCCCTAGAAAAACTTAAAATGGCCATAGCTCCTTAACTAAGCCTCGGAGAGCAAAAATAATGTTAATTCGTGATCACCTCCGAAAATTCGAAAAACCGATGAAAATCCACCAAAAGTGAATTTATCCCTAACAAAAATTAAAATGGCCATATCTCCTTAACTATGCTTCGTAGAGCAAAAGTAAGGTTAATTCATGATCACTTCCGAAAATTCGAAAAATTGATGAAAATCCACCAAAAAATGAATTTTTCCCTAGGAAAACTTAAAATGGCCATATCTCCATAACTAAGCCTCGGAGAGCAAAAATAAGGTTAATTCGTGATCACTTCCTAAAATTCTAAATATTGATGAAAATCGACCAAAAATTTAGTTTTTCCATAGAAAAACTAAAAATGGCCATATCTCCTTAACTAAGCCTCGTAGAGCAAAAGTTAGGGTAATTCGTGATCACTTCCGAAAATTCGAAAAATTGAAGAAAATCCACCAAAAATTTAATTTTTCTCTAGGACAACTAAAAATGGCCATGTCTCCTTAACTAAGCCTCGTAGAGCAAAAGTAAGGTTAATTCGTGATCACTTCCAAATATTCGAAAAATTGAAGAAAATCCACCAAAAATTTAATTTTTCTCTAGGACAACTAAAAATGGCCATATCTCCTTAACTAAGCCTCGTAGAGCAATAGTAAGGTTAATTCGTGATCACCTCCGAAAATTCAAAAAATTGATGAAAATCGACAAAAAAATTAATTTTTTCCTAGGAAAACTTAAAATGGCCATATCTCCTTAACTAAGCCTCGTAGAGCAAAAATAAGGTTAATTCGTGATCACTTCCTAAAATTCTAAATATTGATGAAAATCGACCAAAAATTTAGTTTTTCCATAGAAAAACTTAAAATGGCCATATCTCCTTAACTAAGCCTCGTAGAGCAAAAGTTAGGGTAATTCGTGATCACTTCCGAAAATTCGAAAAATTGAAGAAAATCCACCAAAAATTTAATTTTTCTCTAGGACAACTAAAAATGGCCATGTCTCCTTAACTAAGCCTCGTAGAGCAAAAGTAAGGTTAATTCGTGATCACTTCCAAATATTCGAAAAATTGATGAAAATCGACCAAAAATTTAATTTTTCCCTAGAAAAACTTACAATGACCATATCTCCTTTACTAAGCTTCGTAGAGGAAAAGTAAGGTTTATTCATGATCACTTCCGAAAATTCGAAAAATTTATGAAAATCTACCAAGAAATGAAATTTTTTCGTACGAAAACTTAAAATGACCATATCTCCTTAACTAAGCCACGTAGAGTTAATGTAAGGTTAATTCGTGATCAGTTCCGAAAATTCGAAAAATTGATGAAAATCCACAAAAAAAAGTTATTTTTCTCTAGAAAAACTTACAATGACCATATCTCCTTAACTAAGCTTCGTAGAGGAAAAGTAAGGTTTATTCATGATCGCTTCCGAAAATTCGAAAAATTTATGAAAATCTACCAAGAAATTAAATTTTTTCGTACGAAAACTTAAAATGACCATATCTCCTTCACTAAGCCTCGTAGAGCAAAAGTAGTGTTAATTCGTGATCACCTCCGAAAATTTGAAAAATTGATGAAAATCCACCAAAAAATTAATTTTTCCCTAGAAAAACTTAAAATTGCCATATCTCCTTAACTAAGCCTCGGAGAGCAAAAGTAAGGTTAATTCGAGATCACCTCCGAAAATTCGAAAAATTGATGAAAATCCACCAAAAAAATTAATTTTTTCCCTAGAAAAACTTCAAATGGCCATATCTCCTTAACAAAGCCCCGTAGAGCAAAAGTAAGGTTAATTCGTGATCTTTTCCGAAAATTTGAAAAACTGATAAAGATCCATCAAAAAATGAATTTTTCCCTAGAAAAACTTAAAATGGGCATATCTCCTTAACTAAGCCTCGTAGAGCAAAAGTAAGGTTAATTCGTGACCACATCCGAAAATTCGAAACATTGATGAAAGTCCACCAAAAAATGAATTTTTCCCTAGAAAAACTTAAAATGGCCATATCTCCTTAACTAAGCCTCGTAGAGCAAAAGTAAGGTTAATTCGTGATCACCTCCGAAAATTCGAAAAACCGATGAAAATCCACCAAAAGTGAATTTATCCCTAACAAAAATTAAAATGGCCATATCTCCTTAACTATGCTTCGTAGAGCAAAAGTAAGGTTAATTCATGATCACTTCCGAAAATTCGAAAAATTGATGAAAATCCACCAAAAAATGAATTTTTCCCTAGAAAAACTTCAAATGGCCATATCTGCTTAACTAAGCCTCGTAGAGCAAAAGTAAGGTTAATTCGTGATCACCTCCGAAAATTCGAAACATTGATGAAAGTCCACCAAAAAATGAATTTTTCCCTAGAAAAACTTAAAATGGCCATATCTCCTTAACTAAGCCTCGTAGAGCAAAAGTAAGGTTAATTCGTGATCACCTCCGAAAATTCGAAAAACCGATGAAAATCCACCAAAAGTGAATTTATCCCTAACAAAAATTAAAATGGCCATATCTCCTTAACTATGCTTCGTAGAGCAAAAGTAAGGTTAATTCATGATCACTTCCGAAAATTCGAAAAATTGATGAAAATCCACCAAAAAATGAATTTTTCCCTAGAAAAACTTAAAATTGCCATATCTCCTTAACTTAGCCTCGGAGAGCAAAAGTAAGGTTAATTAGTGATCACCTCCGAAAAATTGATGAAAATCCACCAAAAAAAATATTTTTTTCCCTTGAAAAACTTAAAATGGCCATATCTCCTTAACTAAGCCTCGTAGAGCAATAGTAAGGTTAATTCGTGATCACCTCCGAAAATTCGAAAAATTGATGAAAATCGACCAAAAAATAAATTTTTCCCTAGGAAAACTTAAAATGGCCATATCTCCTTAACTAAGCCTCGTAGAGCAAAAATAAGGTTAATTCGTGATCACTTCCAAAAATTCTAAATATTGATGAAAATCGACCAAAAATTTAGTTTTTCCATAGAAAAACTTAAAATGGCCATATCTCCTTAACTAAGCCTCGTAGAGCAAAAGTTAGGGTAATTCGTGATCACTTCCGAAAATTCGAAAAATTGAAGAAAATCCACCAAAAATTTAATTTTTCTCTAGGACAACTAAAAATGGCCATGTCTCCTTAACTAAGCCCCGTAGAGCAAAAGTAAGGTTAATTCATGATCACTTCCGAAAATTTGAAAAATTTATGAAAATCCACCAAAAATAGAGTTTTTCCCTAGAAAAACTTAAAATGGCCATATCTCCTTAACTAAGCCTCGTAGAGCAAAAGTAAGGTTAATTCGTGATCACCTCCGAAAACTCGAAAAATTGATGAAAATCCACCAAAAAATGAATTTTTCCCTAGGAAAACTTAAAATGGCCATATCTCCTTAACTAAGCCTCGTAGATCAAAAGTAAGGTTAATTCGTGATCACCTCCGAAAAATTGATGAAAATCGACAAAAAAATTAATTTTTCCCAAGTAAAACTTAAAATGGCCATATCTCCTTAACTAAGCCTCGTAGAGCAAAAGTAAGGTTAATTCGTGATCACTTCCGAAAATTCGAAAAATTGATGAAAATCGACAAAAAAAAAAGAATTTTTCCCTAGAAAAACTTATAATGGCCATATCTCCTTAACTAATCCTCATAGGACAATAGTAAGGTTAATTCGTGATCAGTTCCGAAAATTCTAAAAATTGATGAAGATCCACCAAAAAATGAATTTTTCCCTAGCAAAACTTAAAATGGCCATATCTCCTGAACTAAGCCTCGTAGAGCAAAAGTAAGGTTAATTCGTGATCACCTCCCAAAAATCCGAAAAATTGATGAAAATCCACCAAATAATGAATATTTCCCTAGAAAAACATAAAATGACCATATCTCCTTAACTTAGCCTCGTAGAGCAAAAGTAAGGTTAATTTGTGATCACCTCCGAAAATTTGATGAAAATCCACCAAAAAATGAATTTTTCCCTAGAAAAACTTAAAATGGCCATATCTTCTTAACTAAGCCTCATAGAGCAAAAGTAAGGTTGAATCGTGATCACCTCCGAAAATTCGAAAAATTTATGAAAATCCAATAAAAAATTAATTTCTCCCTAGGATAACTTAAAATGGCCATATCTTCTTAACTATGCCTCGTAGAGCAAAAGTAAGGTTAATTCGTGATCACTTCCGAAAATTCGAAAAATTGATGAAAATCCACCAAAAATTTAATTTTTCCCTAAAAAACTTAAAATGGTCATATCTCCTTAACTAAGCCTCGTAGAGCAAAAGTAAGGTTAATTCCTGATCACTTACAAAAATTCGAAAAATTGATGAGAATCGATCCAAAATTTAATTTTTCTCTAGGAAAATATTAACTAAGCCTCGTAGAGCAAAAGTAAGGTTTATTTGTGATCAAAAATTCGAAAAATTGATGAAAATCGACCAAAAATTTAATTTTATCCTAGAAAAACTTAAAATGGCCATATCTCCTTAACTAAGCCTCGTAGAGCAAAAGTAAGGTTAATTCGTGATCACTTCCGAAAATTCGAAGAATTGATGAATATCCACAACAAAATTAATTTTTCCCTAGAAAAACTTATAATGGCCATATCTCCTTAACTAAACCTCGTAGAGCAAAAGTAAGGTTAATTCGTGATCACCTCCAAAAATTCGAAAAATTGATGAAAATCCAACAAAAATTCAATTTTTCCCTAGAAAAACTTAATATGGCCATATCTCCTTAATTAAGCCTCGTAAAGCAAAAGTAAGGTTCATTTGTGATCACTTACAAAAATTGGAAAAAGTGATGAAAATCGACCAAAAAATTAATTTTATCCTAGAAAAACTTAAAATGGCCATTTCTCCTTAACTAAGCCTCGTAGAGCAAAAGTAAGGTTAATTCGTGATCACTTCCGAAAATTCGAAAAATTGATGAAAATCCACCAAAAAATGAATTTTGCCCTAGAAAAACTTAAAATGGCCATATCTTCTTAACTAAGCCTCGTAGAGAAAAAGTAAGGTTAATTCGAGATCACTTCCAAAAATTCGAAAAATTGATGAAAATCCACCAAAAAATTAATTTTTCCCTAGGAAAACTTAAAATTGCCATATCTCCCTAAGTAGAAAACGAATCTTTATTAAATGTTAACTCCAAGTATCTGTGGGGCCGCCTAAGCCTCGAAACGCCCCATAATAAACATATAAAAGAATGGTTTCTGGAGAAGAGCACGACTACGACCGTTAATTTTCGTTTCCAGGATATGGGAGGTCATTCTGTTTTTAAAATCACCGCAAATAGGCTAATTGACCGATCATGGCAGTGTGGGAATCAAGTGAGATGTTTTTTTTTTTTTGTAGAGTATGAACATCTAAGGAAGCCACAACAAACGAACACAGAATCAGAGCTATTGAAGACTGGGTTACATAATATAAGTGAAATTTTTTCGGGTTTTGAAAGCCTCCGCTTGGTTGGGCTGATTGAAATTTTAGCTCGGCGATAAGACTACTTATTTTTATAGTCGAGTCCAAGTGGTGTGCCGATAAACACTAGGTTTTTGTACTAAAGTCTAACATGGCTTAATTATTCATAATTTTTGCAACTCTTATTGAAGGGATAACCATTGCTGGAAATTTTTTCTGATATATATAACAAAATTCGAATCCAGGCTACGGTGGCACTAGATAGGCGGAAAAATTTGGAAATTCGATTGAATTCAAAAATGGGCAATTGGATGACATTTTGATGGGAATCAACTGCTAGCATCACTTACAAGAAATTCAGCGCCATCTATTGGGGGATATTTCTAATTTGAATAGGAACTCCAATCCGAAGAAAGAAATATTGGGAGAAAGAGAGAGAGAGAGAAAGATAGAGAGATAGTGAGATAGAAAAAGGGATGACAAGCTTCCACAATAGGCTATATTAGATAAAATTTTCTACAATATTAGGAATTTAAAAACAAATCTTTAAACAGCAGGAGCTGGGGGAATAACTTATGGTAGCTTAAAAGTTCCATTAAAAGATGACGACAAAACAAAAAGGAATCTTATTGAATGCAAAGAGGTGTAATTAAATCGCAGGGGACCTGGATTCCTTAGAAGACGCTACCTCCAACTTTGGAAGTCGTGGCGGCACGGGTTATCGTTAACCGTTCGCCATAAATAATGGAGGGTAGTATGCGTTAAAAAAATTACTTTTTATAAATTTTGTTTTGAGTCGAGCTCAAAAGGAAAGCCAGAGATCGCAACACACACCAACCACTATGGGACGCATTTCGTAATTTGATTTAGAATTACTCATCAGCCATATTAGGTGTGAAAGCTTCAAGGGCCGTACATTGGTATATTGTACTCATACCAAATGCCTCTATGATATAAATATCACATTAACCACGCCCGCCAACCCTGTCTATTAGCTGTACTTTTATCCAATGCATGTGTTTTTATGTAATTGCTAAAGATGGTCGATGGGTAAATACCCAAAAGGGTATATATCGGGAGATCGGTCTATATGGCAGCTATATCCAAATATTTGGCACAGATCCGTATTTTCTCTAAGTTCTTGAACAGGCCTTGCCTTACTGCTGTATTTATTATACGATTTCGCTGAAATTTGAAACAGTGATTTATTTTAATCCTCCCGTCGTCCCACCTAAAGATGGTCCAGATCGGACTATATTCAGATATAGCTGCCGTATAGACCGATCTGCCGATTTATAGTCTATAAAACTTTTATTTATTGCCCGATTTCGCTAAAATTTATAACGGTGGGTTGGCCTAGGCCTCTCGTTATTTGAAATGGAAAATGTCCACATCGGACCATATTTGGACATAGCTGCCCTATAGACCTATATTTCGATTTAGGGTCTTTAGCCCATATTTGCTGTATTTATTATACGATTTCGCTGAAATTTAAAATAGTGAATTATATTAAGCCTCTCGTCATCCTACCTAAGAATGGTACAGATAGGACTTTATTTAGATTTAGCTGCCGTATAGACCGATCTATTACTTCGGGGTCTAAAGCCCATTACTGCGGTACTTATTAAGAGATTGCCATGAAATTTTTACCTCTGATTTTCATTAAGCCTATCGACATCCGGTTTGAATATGGTCCAGATCAGACGATATTAGGATAAAGCCGCTATATAGATCGAAGCCCATAACTGGTGTATTTATTAACCGATTTCGCTGAAATTTGGAACAGTGAGTTCTATTAAACTTCCCGGCATCCGATTTGAATATGGTCTAGATCAGACCATATTTAGATATAGCTGCCTTATAGACCGATATGCCGATTAAGGGTCTTAAGCCCATAACTGCTGTATTTATTACCCGACTTCGCTGAAATTTGAAACAGTGAGTTCTATTCAACTTCCCGGCATTCGATTTTAATATGGTCCAGATCGGACCTTATTTTAGATATAGCTACCATATAGCTCGATCTGTCGATTTAGGTCGATTTAGTCCATAACTGCTGGATTTATTAAGCAATTTCTCTGAAATTTGGTACAGTGAGTTCCATCAATCCTCCCGGCATCCGATTTGAATATAGTCCTGATCATCCCATATTTAGATATAGCTGCCATATGGACCGATCTGCCGATATATGGTCTAAAACCAATAACTGCTGTATTTATTAACCGATTTATCTGAAATTTGAAACAGCGAGTTCTATTCAACTTCCCCGCCGGCGGTTTGAATATGGTCCAGATCGGACCATATTTAGATATAGCTGCCATATAGACCGATCTGCCGATTAAGGATCTTTAGCCCATAAATGCCGCATTTATTATCTGATTTCGCTGAAATTTGAAACAGTGAGGCGTTTCAAGCCTACCGACATCTGGCCCAAATATGGTCTAGATCGTACTATATTTAGATACAGCTGCCACATAGGCCGAAATGCCGCTGTTGGGTCTTAAGCCCATAAAAGCCTCATCTATTTCCCGATTTCGCTGATATTTTAAACAATAAGCTGTTATAAGCCTTCCGTCATCCGACCAGAATATGGTCCAGATCAGATTGTATTTAGATATAGCTGTCATATAGACCGATTTTCCAATTAAGTGTCTTAATTCCATACATATCGCTTTATTTTTCCAATTAGGTTGAAACTGTGGCTTGTATAAGAGATCTCGGCATCTGTATCTAAAACCTTGCAGACCAGCTCATATTTGAATGTAACTGCGTATGTGGTATTGGAGTTATAAGCACATAGAATGCTGAATATGCCCATCGTTGTGGGTATCAAAGATCGGCACGGGAAAACTTAACACGGTTTCTACTTGTTTTAATTCATAATTCAAAAACGCAATTTCTTAATCAATCATTTCAAATCTCCCGCTATTGAAATGGGATACAACACATTATTTATTGATAAAATCTCACATTGGCTTGTGGGGTTTAATATACGTTTTTATTATTTCTCTTCTTTGGATCACTGTAAGAACACCTATTTCACAAGAATGATGTCACATTATTTAGTATCTAATCGACTTAAATATTTTTTAAAATAACAATATAACTAAATTCAAGCACTTATAAATAAAACAAACATTACTGGCAGATCATCATTTAAACTAAAGAATTCTTTTTCATTTATAGAAACTTTTTGGCTAGTTTGTTTTTTAACCATAATAGGGAGGTCTTCCATAACCGAAGCCTGGGTAACCACCATAACCATAGCCGTAACCATAACCGTATCCAGGTCTTCCGTAGCCATATCCAGGATAACCACCGTAACCATATCCAGGTCTGCCATAGCCATAGCTTGGGTAGCCATAGCCATAACCATATCCATAGCCAGGTCTTCCATATCCATATTGAGGGTAACCGCCATACTGACGTTTAGTGCGGCTAACACTCTCGCCAGCATTTGAAAATGTAAAAAAAGCACATAATACAAAGAAAATGAAGAAGAACCGCATGATTTTACAATCTTTTATATTGTTGACTGCCAAATAAACGTATGATACTAAAGTAATTCTGTTCGATTATTAGAATATTTATATTTTTTTTGTAAATATGAAAACAAATAAGAGGAACAATTTTGTATACATGCTTTGAATGCTTGATTGGCATTTTTATGGATCATCGAACTATTGACACGAACCATGGAACACGCAAAATGGCAAATGGGAATAAAAAAAGAATTATTTTTTGGTAGAATAAATATTTGTTTTTAAATTATTTATATAATTAAACAAAATATATTTTAAATCATTTGTTTATATGTGTATAATGTGAGTTGAACCATTGCTTATACTAATTTCTTTTTAATTGTATAACGCTAAATAATCCATTATTTGATATTATAACCCAGCAAAAAAATTACAATATCCATATTACTCATACAATTCCATATCAATATATTCTATTCTTCATCAAAGAAATCGAAAGCTGTAAATCTCGTTCAGAGAAAATACTATGCTCGATTTAAATGCAATAAAGTGAGACGCAATCTAAACTTTACATGATATGATATTTATATTCTTTATGAATAGCCAAAAACAAATCCATAAAAAACATCAAAAGAACATCAAAACACAGGGTACTCAGAAGTTAGGGTAACTTGCCTACAATCAAAAATCTTTGTACTTTGCTCAAAGCATTGTAGTGGAAAGCAAGGCGACTACTTACTTAACGATTAATTAGAATATTAAAATTTGAACTAAAACAAAGAAACAAAACTTTAAAACTACCAGTATTTAAGACAACAAAACCACAAAACGCATTGGTGGTCTGTTTTTTTTACCCTTTATCCCAGAATAGGGGTTTACTTACTTCGTCATTCCGTTTGTAATACATTGAAATATTGATCTTAGACCCTAGAGAGTATATATATTCTTGATCGCCATTAAGCCGATCTAGCCATGTCCGTCCGTCCGTCTGTCTGTTGGTGAAAATCAATTTCGCAGAAGAAAGCTAGGTGCTTGAAATTTTGCACAAATATTTCCCAATGGTTTAGGTCGGTTGGGATTGTAAATGGGCCATATCGCTCCATATTGTGATATAGCTCCCATGTAACCTCACTCCCGATTACATTCCTTCAGACCCTAGAGAGGGTAATTATTGTCCAATTTGGCTGAAATGTTAGACTCTGACGTTTTCAACAGATGTGCCAAGTATGGCCTAAATCGCTAAAAAATCTGTTGTAGCTTCCATATAAACCAATCTCCCGATTACACTTCTTGAACTAAAGCTGGCATACTTTTGAAATACGCAAAATTCGATATTTTCGACATTTCTACCAAAAAATATCAATAGTATCGATACTATCATGAATTTCCCCTCATCTGTATTTCAAACAAAAATGAGAAGTAACAAGTAAAAACGTATTATGTCCGGCCGTTCCAAACGTTGGATACCCACCACCAAGGATAAATTAACCATCCTATTTTATAAAACCTCCACCACCACATACATTGTGATATGCAAATCGTTGGATACCCATTGCCATGGATAAATTAACCATCCTCTTTTATAACACCTCCACCACCACATACATTGTGATATGCAAATCGGTGCTGGTCTGGATCATATTTGATTGAGGTCCCGAGAACTTTTATACAAGGCATAGTATCAGTGAAATCGGGCTACAAATCCGCTTTTTATGGAATCAAGATCCTAAATTGGAAGGCCGGTGTATATGGCAGTTATATCATAATATAGTCTGATCTGGATCATGTTCTGATCGGATGACGGGAGGCTTAATACAAGTCACTGTGTAAAATTCCAGCGAAATTGGGTAATAAATGCTGCTTTTATGTGCTAAGACCCTTAATAGGCAGATCGTTCTATATGGCAGCTATTACTAAATATAATCCGATCTGAAACATATTTGGGTCGGATGTCGGGGGACTTAAAACAACTCAATGTTTCCAATTTAATCGAAATCGAAACTCACCATTTAGAATATCAGCGAAATCGGGTAAATATTGCGGCTTTTATGGGCTTTAGACCGTAAATCGGCAGATCGGCCTATATGGCAGCTATATCTCAATATAGTCCGCAGTGAACCATGTTAAAGTCGAATGTCGGGAGGCTTTAAACAACGCACCATTTCCAATTTCATCAAAATGGGTCAATAAATGCGGCTTTCATGGGCTTAAGACCCTAAATCGGCAGATCGGTCTATATGGCAGCTATATCTAAATATAGTCCGATCTGAACCATACCTGGGTCGGATGTTGGGAGGTCTTAATCAACTCCATATTTCAAATTTCAGTGAAATCGGATTATCATTGAGGCTTTTATGGACTTAAGACCCTAAATCGGCAGATCGATCTATATGGCAGCTATATCTAAATATAGTCCGATCTGAACCATATTTAAATCAAATGTTGGGCGACTTAAAACAACCCACCGTTTCCAATTTCAGCGAAATCGGATAATAAATGCGCCTACTAGGTGCTTAAGTCCCTAAACCGTCATATCGGTCTATATGACAGCTGTATCTAAATATAGTCCGATCTGAAATATATTTGGGTCGGATGTCGGGAGGCTGGGATAAAATTTCAGCGAAATCAGCCGAAATCGGATAATAAATGTGCCCGCTAGGTGCTTAAGACCCTAAACGATCATATCGGTCGATATGATAGATATGTGTAATTATGGTCCAATATGGGCCATATACGGTTTGAATTTCGAGGCCCTTACTACAACTTTCTGTTTCAAATTTCAGCGAAATCGGACAAAAAATGCAGCTTTTACGGGCTTAAGATCCTAAACCGGCATATCGGTCTATATGAAAGCTATATCCAAATATTTTTCTATTTGGCCCATTCAAGAACTTAACCTGCGTATGGAAGAAATACGAGTCTGTGCAAAATGTCAGCTCAATATGT
Organism: Stomoxys calcitrans; assembly: GCF_963082655.1. Taxonomy (NCBI): domain Eukaryota; kingdom Metazoa; phylum Arthropoda; class Insecta; order Diptera; family Muscidae; genus Stomoxys; species Stomoxys calcitrans. The sequence continues at coordinate 199,385,788 of NC_081553.1, forward strand.
CTATTTTTAAAGACTGTAGATTACAACTAACGGACTCACGATTGACGAGAAAATCACGACTCACGAAACACTCACGACCCACGAAGCACTCACGACTCAAGAGACAATCACAGCTCTCGAAACACTTACGACCGACGAAAAACTCACGACTCACGTTAAAGAATAATAGTTTTTTGCCATGATGAGTCGTGATTAGTGTCGTGAGCATGATTCACTCATTCCCAGAACCATAGATGGTTCCCAGAACCATAGATGGTTCCCAGAACCATAGATGGTTCCCAGAACCATAGATGGTTCTCGCAACCATAGATGGTTCTTAAAACCATAGATGGTTCCCAGAACCATAGATGGTTCCCAGAACCATAGATGGTTCCCAGAACCATAGATGGTTCCCAGAACCATAGATGGTTCCCAGAACCATAGATGGTTCCCAGAACCATAGATGGTTCCCAGAACCATAGATGGTTCCCAGAACCATAGATGGTTCCCAGAACCATAGATGGTTCCCAGAACCATAGATGGTTCCCAGAACCATAGATGGTTCCCAGAACCATAGATGGTTCCCAGAACCATAGATGGTTCCCAGAACCATAGATGGTTCCCAGAACCATAGATGGTTCCCAGAAACATAGATGGTTCCCAGAACCATAGATGGTTCCCAGAACCATAGATGGTTCCCAGAACCATAGATGGTTCCCAGAACCATAGATGGTTCCCAGAACCATAGATGGTTCCCAGAACCATAGATGGTTCCCAGAACCATAGATGGTTCCCAGAACCATAGATGGTTCCCAGAACCATAGATGGTTCCCAGAACCATAGATGGTTCCCAGAACCATAGATGGTTCCCAGAACCATAGATGGTTCCCAGAACCATAGATGGTTCCCAGAACCATAGATGGTTCCCAGAACCATAGATGGTTCCCAGAACCATAGATGGTTCCCAGAACCATAGATGGTTCCCAGAACCATAGATGGTTCCCAGAACCATAGATGGTTCCCAGAACCATAGATGGTTCCCAGAACCATAGATGGTTCCCAGAACCATAGATGGTTCCCAGAACCATAGATGGTTCCCAGAACCATAGATGGTTCCCAGAACCATAGATGGTTCCCAGAACCATAGATGGTTCCCAGAACCATAGATGGTTCCCAGAACCATAGATGGTTCCCAGAACCATAGATGGTTCCCAGAACCATAGATGGTTCCCAGAACCATAGATGGTTCCCAGAACCATAGATGGTTCCCGGAACCATAGATGGTTCCCAGAACCATAGATGGTTCCCAGAACCATAGATGGTTCCCAGAACCATAGATGGTTCCCAGAACCATAGATGGTTCCCAGAACCATAGATGGTTCCCAGAACCATAGATGGTTCCCAGAACCATAGATGGTTCCCAGAACCATAGATGGTTCCCAGAACCATAGATGGTTCCCAGAACCATAGATGGTTCCCAGAACCGTAGATGGTTCCCAGAACCATAGATGGTTCCCAGAACCATAGATGGACCATAGATGGTCCCCAGAAACATAGATGGACCATAGATGGTTCCCAGAACCATAGATGGACCATAGATGGTTCCCAGAACCATAGATGGAACATAGATGGTTCCCAGAACCATAAATGGTTCCCAGAACCATAGATGGTTCCCAGAACCATAGATGGTTCCCAGCACCATAGATGGTTTCTAGAACGATAAATTGTTCCTGAACCATAGGTGGTTCTAAGAACTTTAGATTGCTCCCATACCCATTGACCTCAAGCGAAGCTTTAATTTATTTCCAACATGGTGTACAGTTTGTACCAAGATTCGTTGTATTCTATTGTATTGCTTAGTAGATGTTTTGTTTTTATAAACCATGTAATTGTCATCTTAAAATCAATTTTTTTTAGTATGAAGTGAAATCTTAATGGTTTTTTTATCTTTATTTTTTTCAGCAATTTATGGCTTCTGTTAAAGGTAAGTTTCAAATAATATAACAACTATTATGCTAATGTATTTAAGAGGTAATTGGGACTAGTTTTAATAAAAAAAGGGATTTAAAATTGTTACAGATGTGAATTCCCTATTGCTTTTATAATCTCAAAGAGATTTGTTATAGCAAAAAAGTTTTTTTTTTTTTGCTAGAAATGGGACAGCAGACTTTTTTTTCATCGAGACGAGCTCAATGACCGGAGATTTTCTTTGTAAATGAAAAAGGAAAGCCAAAGATCGCAACACGCCATGGTTGGTGTGTGTTGTCGTCTTTGGTTTTTTGTGTTAGCAAAGATGTAAAATGACCTATCTAAAATGGTCCCCGAATTTTACTTTTGAATCCCTAAAAACCTTCGAAGAAATTTGGCATATGGAGCACAAATGATTCTCTAGCACCTACATTTAATACGGGATAATAGATTAAAAAATAAATATACACAGGGCTTATCCCCTGATCCCCTGAATTGACAACTTCGTCCCACATACGCTTGAATTTTTACCGGACTTGCCTACATTTTTTTTTTCTGGGTAATAAAACTCATGTGATTTTTTTTTTCTCTTAATCAACATTTTATTGATTTATTATAAAATTGTTTGAGTTGCAAAGTGTCAAAAACACATTTTATTGTATTGGTAAAACTTTTGTATAATTTGCTTTTAATTAATACAAATGCTTAATCAATCATTCGGCTAAGGAATGCCTCGCAGCGTAAATCGTCTATAATACAGTCTCAGTTAGCGAATTGTCATTTGAAGTGAGAGTTATTTTCATTTTCAGCGTGGCTTGGGTCAACGAGTCACAAAGTACCAACAGTAGCACAAGAACATTTGTCGGCTTCAACCTATTCACCATTATACCGGCGATCATTCATCATCTTGCGATCTCTGGAGCACAACAGATATCTTATATGCCCATTGTCCCATTTATGTGTACCATAAATAAAACCAATATTAAAGGCTTGGCAGCTATCCGTTTTTCTAATAATTTATTTCAACAGAATATGGGCAATAAAATTCGCCTGATTTTTAACCAAAAATATCGAAGAGTCCACCACTACTTGTAGTAGTATCAGTACCACCTCTATTGCCACCATATCCACCATATCCACGTCCACCATAGCCCCCGCCATAGCCACCACCATATCCTGGACGTCCAAATCCGAAACCATATCCCGGTCTTCCAAAACCTCCTCCGGGTCCATAAGGCGGTCCACCTGGAAAACCAGGAGGTCCGCCAGGCCTTGGAGGACCAGCTCCGGGAAATCCAAACTGGCGTTTAGTTCGCCTACCAATTTCCGCACTATTGGAAAATGCTAAACAAATGGCACAGATAAGAGACAATGTTCGGAAGAGTCTCATGTTGGTTGTTTTAATATTTGCCAAATATATGAAACTAACGCTATTTGGCGTCAAAATGTGGCTATTTATATTCATAAATCAAACCATAGTGAACGATGTTCAACGCCAAGCAATCATTTTTTCTAACTTACGGTTAATTGCTTTTCAACACTTGCCAATTTTTTCTTTGGTATTTTCTAAAATTTTGTTGAAAAGTTGTTAAATGCAAATTTTTCTAATTTTTGTAAAATTTTTTTTACATCTTTTTTACTTTTTTTGATTTTTTTTAATTATAGAATAAGTATGTAATTATTATTTTTTTATTCTTACACATATAATTATAACCTTAAGAGAAAGTAGATATTAGGTATTTTTATTTGGTCATTTCGTTTGTTACATGTCGAAATATCGATTTTCGATCTTAGAAAGCTTAGGTTAGGTTGGATTAGGATGACTCCAAGATTTATGTCTTAGAATCCGCGTGGCTATCATGGGACCCATTGTAAATTCTCATGAACTCTTACCTTCCTCTCAACAGTAAGACCCGCCTGGAAGATAGGTAAACAATCTCATATCACTTTACCGAGCTGATAGAGGCTTTATATGTGTCTTGTTTAACGCCTTTAGGTTTATCTAGTGCCTGAAAGAAAAAATAACCCAGTATCCTTTTTGTACTTTGGGATAGTGCAGGGCATTGGTATGCAAATTGCAAATTTTACCCATGAACATTCCACTGAGCAACATGTGCAAACTTCTCACATATCAATGAGTGCAGTCCGATTCAAGTTTAAACTCAATGATCAGGGGCCTCCGAGTCCGAGCGGCGTGTCGCAGTGCGATACCTCTTCGGAGAGAAGATTTTAAATGTGAGGTACTAACAAATGTTGCCAGCAGTAAGACGGGAAATCCACTCTGAAAATTTTTTTAGATGGTCTCGCCAGGATTCGAACCCAGGCGTTCAGCGTCATAGGTGGACATGGTAACCTCTGCGCTACGGCGGCCTCCAACAATAGCAGGGCATTGTCATAGGAAATGAGAACTGGCCTCTGTAGCGTTTATAGCGGCAGATACCGCTAGCAGCAAGTGTTTACTTATCTTGTGTCCATCTATGACCTTCTCTACTCCTAAATCAAATCAAGCCGCGACATTCTGAGAGATGGGCTTTCCGCTGTTTTCCTTACAAACCACTCCATAGGATTAATTCCCAACATAATCGCTAATAATCCAGTCGCAGTGATTCCCATAGCCCTAGACACTAATCTTAATATGACCCTATTCACCCTGTTAAGGTTACAAATATGTGTCATAAAAGCCTTTACCGTCCACCTGACGTGTCACCCATCTACCAGGAATGGCAACCCCACCGTCGAGAACACCCAGTGCATAGGTCTGGGCCTCTTATCCTACGAGCTTCCGTTAAGCCATTCCCTGCATAGCGGGTAGCCTGAAGATCCATATACTTTGCCTACGCCTAAAGATGACCATTTCCGTTTTTCCCACATTCACACCCAGGCCGCAACCCGTAACACAGGTAGCAGTGCAACACAGCACACCATACAAAACCTCTGAAACCGTGTTAAAAAATTTCCCTGCGTTGAGATCGTCTGGGTGCGCACAAACTCTAACACCAATTTTCCCCAATCTCTTAAAAAGACCGTCTTTGACAAGGATGCAGATTAGAGGCGGTATCACCCCTTCTTGAGGTATACCCTACTGACATTCACCTTCACCGTCTCGCCACCAATACTAGCCGTTATCTCTATGTTTGATAACATATTCATTATTCAAGCAATTACACTGTTCCCAAGACCCGCACACCTAGCTAAATCGGACAAAAATTGCGTCTTGTAAGGACTCAAGAAGTCAAATCGGGAGATCCGTTTATATGGAAGCTATATCAGGTTGTAGACCGATTTGGACCGCACTTGGCACAGTTGAGGGAAGTCATAGCAGAACACTACATGCAAATTTCAGCCAAACTGAACAAAAATTGCGCCTTTCAGGAGCTCTAGAAGCCAAATGGGAGATCGGTTTTTATGGTAGCTATAGCTTAATCTGAACCGATATGGCCCATTTGCAATCCCCAACGACCTACATCAATATAAGTGCCAGTATCTTTCAGACATGAAAGCCGGGCAATGACATAGGGAATGCTCCAACGTCTCATCATCTTCTCTGCATGACCTACATATGCTATCATTTGCCGCACCGATTTAACATAATTGAGCTGGTAGTCCTATGTGTCCCGTTATGATACCGAGAGCTATACAGAATTTCTTCGTACTACCTTTCGTCTTCTCACGATCTAGATCTCCCCATAGGATTTTCGCCGTTCTACCAACCGTTTCGCCGTTCTACATGGTTACATACGCATTCATCGCCCACGCCCTTAACTCGGACTGCGTCGACGTGAAATGCTTCGGGTTAACCAAGTTTATTGACGTCAGTTCTCTGGCTTTCACTGCCAAATCGTCTCTTTCTCATTTCTAGTTTCTCCGCTATGGCCCGGCACCCAAACGATGCGGATCGTGCTTAACTCGGAGAAGTCGTTAATCTCCTCCTTAAATTCCAGCACTGTCCGTGATCTTATCGTCCTGGTTGCTATTGCCCTTATGGCCTGTTTACTGTCCGTAAAGATGTTCATACGCGATGTCCTCGGGTTAAGACCACACCACCACGCATTCTAAGAACCTTAAGTTCACTGTTACACCAACTCTTATCCTTCTTCTTGTTCTGTGATCTAAGTGGACAGAGTGACACTAAAGCTGACGTCATCCGGTGCGTTCATTTTTAATCTCTCTACCAATTCATTATGAAGTAATTGTAGGTTGTGTTCGGGGATATATAATTCTGAAATTTAAAACGGAGCCTGCATATGTTTTCTATTCACCCCATACTGGGCTCGGATACTGAGAAATATAATTAAATTCTCGAATGTGAATGAATGTACGATCCATACAATTTCATATTTGAAGATTATTTCATGGAAATGTTGACCGTGACTGCGCCTCAAATGGTCCATCTGCCTAGTTGAATTTTGGCATATTTTCCAACATTTCGGCCGACATCTCACGAATAAATGCTTAAATGTTGTCTTCCAATGCGTCAATTAAAACGGGCTTGTCTGTATAGACATGACCTTTAACATGGCCCCATAAAAATTAGTCTAAGGCTTTAAATCGCACGATCTAGGCTGCCAATTGACTGCTCCCGATCGTAAATAAAATGTTCACCGAAATAAAATGTTCACCTCTCAACAAGTCCATTGTTACGCGTGCTGTGTGGCATGTGGCACCGTCTTGTCAAAACCGCATGTCATGCAAGTCAAGCTCTTGCATTTTGAGTAAAAACAAAGGTGGATATCATCTCATGGTAGCGCTCATCATTCACAGTTAGTGTTACGATTCGCATCATCTTTGAAGAAGTACGGTCCAATGATGCTACCAGCCCATGAACTGCACGAAACTGTGACATTTTCTGGATACATTGGTAGCTCTTGCAATGATGATCTTTACACCAAAATCGATAATTCTGCTTATTTGCGTATCCATTAATCCAACTGACCATAAAATGGAAGAAGCGGGCGATGAAATTTCTTTACAGAGCACGCATTCTTTGATAATAAAGTTCAATAATTTGCAGGCGTTGTTCGTTTGTATGACGATTCGTAGGTTAATTATAGACCAAACCGAAGATGTTTGACAGTGAAACAAAACACGAAACGTGCGTGAGCTGTTTAAACCAGCTTTGCCAGAAAGACAATGGCTAAAAAATCACCCTATATTATCAAAATATGTCTTCTAAGTGCTCATCGAGATGTCGATAGATTTGGGGGTTATTTTAACTTGTCGTTCGAACATTGATTACTCTCTCTGGTTTGAAAATTGCAAATACCCTGCACCACTTTAATATTTTAAAACATGCGCATTAACTGTTTACTCTTGCCATAAACAAGTTTTTCCTGGATCGCAAAACCCATGAAGTGTTTTTTTTATTTAATTAGCATATGATTGATTTTAAAATTGTAGGGGGCAGAAAGATTTAAAAACATATTTTATTAAACTAATTTTTATATAATTTGCTTTTAATTAACACAAATGTTTAATCAATCATTTTGCTTTGGAAAGCCTCGCAGCGTAAATCTTCTATAGTGCAGCCTTAATTGGGGGGTAGTCACTTGTCCACTAGCCACTGATGTGTTTGGGGAGGCTATTATTTTAGGTTTCTCTTCGGCTTGGGATACATCAGTGCAGAGTAGCAGCAGCACAAGAACACTAAGCGCCATAAACGAACACCGCATTATACCGTCTTTTTTTGTTTCTTCGATTTCTAAAAATCAACTGATCTCAAAACTGTCCATACGAATGGTTTTTGTTAATTAAATGAAGGGGACGCCTACCACTTTAATGTGAACTATAAATAAAACGGCCATAAAGATCATGGCAGTTTAGGTGGTCTTGCATAATTTATTTTTAGATAACAAACAGTGAGTAATAAAAGTTAACGGGTTTTTAACCGAGTATATGGAAATCACCTCCACCATAGCCTGGACGTCCATAACCACCGCCAGGCCTTCCTCCAAAACCGTAACCAGGTCTTCCAAAACCACCTCCTGGTCCTCCATAGCCCCGTCTTCCGTAACCACCTCCGTACGAAGGAAATCCTTGAATACCAAACTGACGTTTAGTTCGGCTACCGGGTTCAGCACCATTCGTAAATGTGAAATATACGGCAAAGATAATAGACAAAATTATCAAAATTCTCATTGTGTTTGTTTCTTGTTTGCGAATTGTGTGAAACTAATTCAATTCTTGTTAAAGAATTGGACTTTTTATATTCATCATCGAAAACCACTTTTAACACCATGCAACAAATATTTTTTGTTGTATTAATGATCAAACTCCTATAAAATTTTTTTGAAGAAAAACTTCGATGATGATTTCTTCATCCTTGGTGATCAGAAATCTAATCAGCCCAATCGAATATTAATTGTTACATTTTCACCTACACTTGATTTAGTTGAGGTATCAGAAAGGGCTACATTAGCTTTCGAGTAAATTCAAACTTTTAAAGCAACCTACTCATTCAACCTAACCTGATCTTACCTAAGTGTTTGTGGGATTTTTGGACATCAACGATTATTCATGGAACATTTTCAACTCAAAATTACTCTACTTTACTTTAATTGGCTATGGCAGAACATTTGTTCCACTAGCCGAACGTAAAATAGTGTTCCAAACGCCTCGATCTTCTCATTCTGAAATCTCTGACACCACGTTTAGAGGTGTCTCCCACCTCTTGATCTTTAAATCAGGCTTTTGGTCCTTCCGGATTGCGTGTTTCACCGTGTTTGCCTTCAAAAGACTTCTTTGTTGGAGCTTTTTCATCCATTCTGACCTAGCCAACGCAGCCGTTGTATTTTGATGCGTGTAACTTTGCCATCGTCGTCATACAGCTCGTAGTTCATATGTCGCCTATATTCTCCATTAACGCAGACTGGTCCATATATTTTACGAAGAATCTTTCTTTCAAATACTCCAAGCCTCCACTGCCTCATATGCTTTCACAAGTACCCATGCCTCAAAACCATATAAAAACGCGGGTAGTATTAGTGTCCAGTATATTGTAATCTTCGCCCGTTGTTTTTTGATGCGTGTAACTATGCTATCATCGTCATACAGCTCGTGGTTCATACGTCGCCTATATTCCGCATTAACGTAAACAAGCCCATATATTTTACGAAGAATCTCTCTCTAAAATACTTCAAACACTGCCTCATCAGCTTTCACAAGTTCCCATGCCTCAGAACGATATAAAAACGCGGGTAGTATTAGTGTTCTGTATATTGTAATCTTCGTCTATCGAGAGGTGGCCTTGTTTATAAACTGCTTACTTAATCCAAAGTTGCATCTGTTTGCCAGAATTATTCTTCGCTAAATCTCAAAAGACTTCTTTGCTGGAGCTTCTTCATACATTCTGACAACATGACCTAGCCAACGCAGCCGTTGTATTTTGATACATGTAACTATGCTATCGTCGTCATACAGCTTGTGGTTCATACAACGCCTATATTCTCCATTAACGTAAACTGGCCATATATTTTACGAAGAATCTTTCTCTCAAACACTCCAAGCACTGCCTCATCTGCTTTCGCAAGTACCCATGCCCCAGAACCATAAGACAACACGAGTAGTATCAGTGTCTTGTAAAGTGTAATCTTTTTCTTTGAAGAGGTGGCCTTGCTTCTAAACTGCTTACTTAGTCCAAAGTAGCATCTGTTTGCCAGTATTATTCTTCGCTTATTCTCAAAACTGGTGTCATTCGTTTCGGTTACGGTGGTGCCGAGGTAGATAAAGTTGCTGACTATCTTAAAGTTGTGGTTCCCAACGTTCTCCATTTTCTTTATCTGCTCGGTTATGCAAGGCTTTTTGGGAGTTGAAACCATTCATTTCGTCTTATCTTCATTTACTACCAGACCCATTTTCAATGACTCTCTTTCAATTCTTTCAAAGGCTGCGGCTACTACTTCCGATGACCGACCTATGAGGTCGATGTCGTCTGCATAGGTTCTCTTTTGATTGATGTGCCATATCTATTCACATCTGCATCTCTTATAATCTTCTCCAGCAGGATGTTAAAGAGATCACACGATAGGCTGTCTCCTTGTCTGAAACCTCATATGGTATTGAATGGTTCCGAGAGATTCTTTCCTTTTCGTACTGAGGAACGCGTATCAGCAAGTGTCATCCTGCAGAGTCTTATTAATTTTGCAGGGATACCAAACTCAGACAAGGCTTGAAATACCTTTGCACGTAAAGGGGTTTAAAAAGCGGCTTTGTAGTCAACAAAGAGATGGTAGGTGTTGATTTGTTCTTCTCGGGCCTTTTCCAGGATTTGGCGAAGTGTGAATATCAGGTCTAGGGTGGATTTACCAGGTCTAAAGCCGCATTGATAGGGCCCAATTATCTCATTGACTTTAGGTTTTAATCTTTCACACAGTACGCTCAAGAGTATCTTGTATGCGATGGCGAAGAGACTTATTCCTCTGTAGTTGGCACATTCCGTCTTGTCTCCTTTCTTGTGTACGGGACATTGTATGCTGAGGTTCCAATCCTCGGGTATGCATTCTTCTAGCCAGATTTGATATTCACACTACGCCAGGATTTGGCGCAGTGTGAATATCTGATCCGAGGTGGATTTACCAGGCCTAAAGCCGCATTGATAGGGCCCAACCATCCCACTGACTTTAGGTTTTAATCTTTCACACAGTACGCTCGAGAGTGTCTTGCATGCGATGGCGAGGAGACTTTTTCCTCTGTAGTTGGCATATTCCAATCATGGGGTATGCGTTCTTCTAGCCAGATTGCGCAGATAAGCTGATGCATACGCCTAATCAGCGTGTCGCCTCCGGTCTTAAATAGTTCAGCGGGTAACCCGTCGGCTCCTGCTGCCTTGTTGTTCATTAGTCGTGTCACTGCTACTTGGACCTCATTCTGACCAGGAGGTAGACATTCTATACCATCATAAGTGGTCGGTTCTGCGGTATCCTCTTCGCCGCCAACATCGGACACTAGCAGTTGGGTAAAATGTTCTTTCCATATCCTCAGCATGTTATCTGTGTCAGTTACTAGATTTCCTTCTTTGTCTCTGCAGGAGGATGTGCCTGCACCAAAGCAATAGGTTTGATGTTTAATTCTTTGGTAGAATTTCCGGACTTCATTCTGACTCCAGTACATCTCAATTCGCTCACATCATCATTGATTGGTTCTGCGGTATCCTCTATGCCGCCAACATCGGACACTAGCAGTTTGGTAAAATGTTCTTTCCATTTCCTCAGCATGTTATCTGTGTCAGTTACCAGATTTCCCTCTTTGTCTCTGCGGGAAGATGAGCCTGCACCAAAGCCATCGGTTTGATGTTTAATTCCTTGGTAGAATTTCCCCACTTCACTCTGACTCCTATACATCTGAATTCGCTCACACTCATTCCATTTCCTTTTTCTTCCTGCGGAATAGACGTTTCTCCTCTGTCCTTTTCTCCCGATACCTCTCCTTCATCTGGCGCGTTGCTACTGATTGCATTCTTGGCGCATATATGACGCATTCTTGGCTTCAGTAGCATCTCGACACTCTTGGTCGTACCATGGGTTTCTTGGAAGAGGCTTCCGATATTCAAGTATGGATTTCTCGACATTTTCCATGGAGTGTTCAATGGTTTGCCACTGCGCCACTATATCATCGGAACGAGGAGTGGTTTCCTCAAGCATTTGGGTCAGTCGAGTGCAGTATGCCGCTGCCATCTGTTGTGTTTGCTGCTTTTCAATGTCCAGCTTCCGTGCAGTGTCAGATCGTACTTTCCTCGCAATGTTCAAACGGGTGTGAACCTTTGCTGCAACAAGGTAATGATCCCAATCTATATTTGCTGGACGCATCGATCGTGCATCGTACACGCTGGATAAATGCCTTCCATCTATCACAACGTGATCAATTTGGTTCCTCCTATTTGGATCGGGTGACAGCCATGTGGCTTTGTGAATATTGTCATGTCGAAATTTGGTGCTACTAACTACCATGTTTTTTGCCGCGGCGAAATCTATCAGCCTCAACCCTCAATCTCGTGGAAGCTAAATTTTCCGATTGTTCCCTATCTTCCCAGTTGAATCTCCCAGAACGATTTTAATATCATGGGCGGGGCAGCGGTCATATTCTCTCTCTAGGCGCTCGTAGAAAATATCCTTGATCTGCTCTTCCTTGTCTACCGTCGGGGCCTGGGCACAAATAAGGCTAATGTTGAAGAATTTGGCTTTTATGCGGATTGTGGCTAGCCTCTCATCCACCGGAGTAAAGCTGGAGACAAGGTGTTTCAGTCTCCGACTAAGCACAAATCCACAGCCAAAATCATGCCTCATGTTATGGCAGCTGTAGTATAGTTCGTCACCGTTTGGTGTTGTAGTGACGCCATTCTCAGTCCATCGCACTTCCTGTAAGGCGGTTATATCTGCCTTGTGTTTCTCTAATACATGCGCCAGCTCGTAGACTGCACCTTCTCTATAGAGAGTACGGAGATTCCAGATGCAGATCCGTAAATCATGGTCCTTTTTTCGTTTGCGTGGATCGTCAACGTTGGGGGGGTCCGTTTTTACTATTTCTTTGTTCTCATAGTTTTCCGGAGGCGAGTTACTGGCGCAGCGCCCCAACCTCATGGGTTTTCAACTCAAACTAACAATGAGAAATTTTTTACTTAGTGTAATCCTTATTTATGCGAAATTTATTTAAAAATAGTACTTCCATATTTCAGAAGCCATCGCACAATTGAAATTGATGGCTAAAAAGAAGTCTACTGAACAATAAAAAAATTGAACACAAGTAATTGTCAATGTCAAATTTGTTAAAAATATTGGACAAACATATTTTACAAATCGTACAAATCTATTAGGTGATCTGCCATTAATGTGGTAAAACCCCAAAACTTATTTCCTATGCATGGAAGACAAGCGAAACATAAATTCAAATGATTCAGGTGATGTTATTGTCTTAGTATTGGTGAATGGTTGAAGGCAAAGATTTTTTTAAATAAGAAATTGAATTTTATTAGATTTTATTTTATTGATCTATAGAAAGCTTGTGATATATACACTGACTTTTTGATTGCTATTTTGTAAATATTGACATTTTTAAGACTTAACTTAAAGCGAAACAGTTCCAGTTACTGCCAACCGGTTTCTCCACTTTGTCATTTGATACAGTTGAAATGATGAGAATTTAATCGTATTTTTAAGCATCTGTTTGCGTACTGGTCAGTGCAAAAAAGAAATTAATAACAAGAAGTACACCTTAAAATGTTTTGGGGGGATTTACTTTATTGCATTGCTATTTTTTAAGTATTTGTCGTTCATTTCGTTGTGTATATATTACACTTGTCAAAGGGGTTTAAACAAAAGTCGAAGCACCACAGTAGCCGAGTTGATGGCGTGATCGACTTACTGGTGCGAAATCATTTGCTCTATTCTTAACTGTTGATTTGTCTATCATTACAAAATGTCTATCCCATGGCAGCCGATTGTACGTACCAGATTGAACCTATGGAGTTCTTCATCGGCAAGGGCTGCCGCCTCAGTGTATAACACCCTGCAACAACAACAACATTACAGAATGTGACGTTTGTGTCGCAAGCGAAAAAAAAAAAATTTAAATAAGTCTAATAAAACAATAGATTGCCTATTTAAATCAGCAAATGCAATTTTGACCACGAACCTTCCATCTCAATGAGTATTGTCCGATTCAAGTTTCAGTTTAATAACAAGGACCCTCCTATTTATAGCCGAGTCTGAATGGCATGTCACAGGGCGACACCTCTTTGGGGAGAAGTTTTTACATAGCATAGTACTTCACAAATATTGCCAGCAGTAGGAGGGGATAACCATAGCTGAACACTTTTCTTATGTTCTAACCTTTACGCTACGGTAGACCTGATATAGCTTCCATATAAACCGATTAGTTTTTTATGGCCCCAATAAGCTCAAATTCTAGCCGATTCGGCAGAAAGTACCCATCGGCTCTTCAATTAAGTTCAATTGTGCTAAGTTGGGTAGAATCAAAGGTGGTGGGTTTTAAAGATTCAGCTGCAATATTTTATATCTTCCTTTACTTTAGTTGGCCATTAAAGAAAATTTATTCCTTTAGCCGAACGTAAAATAGATTTCCAAGGGCCTCGTTCTTTTGCGCTTCTTCTCCAATCTCTGACACCCAGTTTCGATAGGTCTCTCTCCACTTGGTCAATCCATCGGAGTTTTGACCTTGTCATTTTACATTTTCTTTTACGGTCGCCTTAAAAAAACTTCTTTAATGGAGCTTCATCACTCATTCTGACAACAGGGCCTAGCTCACGCAACCGTTGTAATTTGTTCATATATCATACATCTCGTGGTTCATACGACGCCTAGTCCATATATTTTACGAACGATTTTTCTCTCAAACACTCCAAGTATTGTATCATCTGCTTTCGCAAGTATTCATACTAAGTGTAGTAGTATCAGTGTCTTGTATGGTATGATTTTTGTCTATCGAGAGGTGGGTTTGGTGCTCAACTGCTTGCTCAATCCAAAGCAGCATCTGTTAACCAATATTATCAATTGTTTTATTTCAAAACTGGTGTTTACGGCGGTTCCGAGGTAGATAAAGCTGCTGACTATCTCAAAGTTGGATAACTTCATTGTGTGGCCAAAGCCAGGGTTGTGAGGCAAAAAATTACAGGAGCAAGATAGACCTTCAAAATTCTGTACAGATGTTTATAATGGCCCTAGAACTAAATATGCCAAATTTGATTCCAATCGGATCAGATATAAATATAGCTCTCATATATAATACTCATCCGGAATGAACTTTTAAAGCTGTAGTAGCCACAGTTTTGGTCCAATATTTACAAAATTTTGTAATTTGTTTTTCGCCGGTACTTACTTGACCAACAGTATAACCATGATGTCTGCTAGACACATGACCCTGAAAAAAAATATCAGCATCGTGCTCTTCTCTCAAACACAATTTATTTGAACCCCATATTGTCATTGGTTTAAGGGGAGTTTATGGAATGAGGCGTCCTCAAACACTTGTCCCCAAAATTAGTGCTCTTTGGGGGTTGTTTTGGGAAAGGGGCTGTGTCCCAAATACATGGCCCCACATTGGGTATCAGAGTCGTATTCTACTCCCAAATACCTTTGTTTGAGACCCATATTGCGATTGTCAGTAAGCAATTGGTGTTTGTGGGGTGGGGAAGGGGTAGACCCCCAGAAAATTGGTCCCGAAAGTGGGTATCAATTTCGAATTCTTCTACCCAATTCCTTTAATTTGAGCCTCACATTGACGTGGTCGGTAAATATGCCCGATTTAGAGGTGCTTCAGGGAGTGGGTGGTCTCACAAATCCTTAGCCCTAAAAATATATCAGCATCGTGTTCTACTCTCAAATATCATTTATATGAACCTCTTATTGCCATTGGACTCAAAATTGGATATCAAATACGTTTGGTAATCTCTGAATCTCTTATAGCAAAAGTCAGCAAATATGTCCGGTTAGGGGTGTGGGTCCTTAAAACTTTCAATATCGTGATCCACTCCCTTTAAGACCTCAATTGTCATGGTGAGCAAATACGTCCTATTTTGTAGTTGTTATGGGGGTGGGTTCCTAATCTTCATATCAGATTCTTGGTCTACTCCCAAATATTTGAGCCCCATATTCCCCATAGTCACCAAACATGACCGGTTTGGTGGGGGGGGGGGGGGGGGTTGCTTTACTCCCATGATCAATAAATGAGTCCTTTTTGGGCGTATCTTGGGGAAGGGGTGGACCCCCAGAAACTTGGTCCCACATTTGGACCACTTTCACTTTCATTTGAGTCCCATAATAGTCGGTAAATATGTCCGATTTAGGGGAGTTTTGGGGGTTTGGGGTGGTTCCTCCAAAGCTGAGTATTCTGTTCAGCATTTCAGGCGGAGTGCTGTCAAACTCCATATAAAAAAACGTCGGCGAAACGCTGCAGGAAAATATGTGAAAAAGTATTACTCTGATCATGGTGAGGAAAATGGCAAAAAGAAATTTTAGTGGCAACGCTTGACATCGTTTTCTCCATCATCTTTGTTTTATTGGTTTCAATGGTTCGTTTTTCCTTTTTGTTATTTTATTTAATTGCGAAAAAAATAATAAAACCATAGGTGCAGATAAAAATCGTCTTTTGGTATGAAAATAAAAACAAAACATAACTGTCAAATTCCGCTCACTATTCCGCTACTATTCCGAAGGCAGAATAGAATACCAACCCTAACACTTGGTCCGACAATTGGATATCAGATAAGGAGGGGAGGGGCAATCCCCTAAGTAACCCATCCGAAATTCGGAAACCACATTTTTATTTTTAGGATACTAGATGAGAGCATAAAATATTTCGCTTAAATTTCGCAACCCTTTACCTCCCTACTTGATAATACTTTCTTATTTTACATTCCTATAGAAGGGTTTTCCATTTCAAAATAATAATTAAAATATTTATATATACTGTTTGGCGTCTAAAATACTTTCACAGTTTATGTATTTTGAATGTCAGAAAAAGATGCATAAGAAAATATGTCATCTTTGACAGCTCAGTATACCGAAATTGATTTATACTCAGATTGATTTGTTTTTTATACCTTCCACCATTGGATGGAGGTATACTAATTTCGTCGTTCTGTTTGTAACTCCTCGAAATATTCGTCTGAGACCCCATAAAGTATATATTCTTGATCGTCGTGAAATTTTATGTCGATCTAGCCATGTCCTTCCGTCCGTCCATCCGTCCGTCTGTCTGTCGAAAGCACTCTAACTTTCGAAGGAGTAAACCTAGCCGCTTGAAATTTTACACAAATACTCCTTATTAGTGTAGGTCGGTTGGGATTGTAAATGGGCCATATCGGTTCACGTTTTGACATAGCTGCCATATAAACTTCTTGAGCCACGAGAGGGCGCAATTATTACTCGATTTAGCTGAAATTTTGCATGACATGTTTTGTGTTAACTTTCAACAACTGTGCTAAGAATAGTTCAAATCAGTCCATGACCTGATATAGCTGCCATATAAACCTAAATGGGATCTTGACTTCTTGAGCCTCTAAAGGGCGCAAGTAGAATCCGATTTAGCTGAAATTTTGTACAACGGCTTCTCTCATGACCTTGGACATACGTGACGAATATGACATGAATCGGTTTATAGCCTAATACAGCTCCCCTATAAATCGATCTCTCTATTTTACTTCTTCAGCCCCTAAAGAGCGCAATTCTTACTAGATTTGGCTAAAATTTTACACAATGACTTCTACTATGGTCTCCAATATTCAGTTCAATTGTGGTCTAGAATGAATCATAACTTGATATTGTTCCAATATCATAGCAAATCTTTTCTTTTATCCTTTGTTGGCCTAGAAAGAGATACCGTGGCAAGAGCTCGACAAATGCGATCCAAGGTGGAGGGTATATAAGATTCGGCCCGGCCGAACTTAGCACGCTTTTACTTGTAATATTTTTGTTTTTCAGAATGTTGATAATAGAATTCCGTTATTATTGGATTGCTCAAAAAGTAATTGCGGATTTTTCATATAGTCGGCGTTGACAAATTTTTTAAACGGCTTGTGACTCTGTAATTGCATTCTTTCTTCTGTCAATTATCAGCTGTTACTTTTAGCTTGCTTTAGAAAAAAGTGCGCGAAATTTTGTTTACATTTGTTTGTTTGTTTATTATTTCCGTAAAGGAAAAAACGCGGAGCAGGTTGTTAAAAAGTTACGAGATGTGTATGGTGATAAAGCCTTAAAAGGAAGACAGTGCCAAAATTGGTTTCGCAAATTCCGTTCTGGAGATTTTTCACTTAAAGATGAGCCACGTTCAGGTCGGCCAAATGAAGTTGATGATGACCAAATCAAAGCATTAATCGAATTGGATCGTCATGTAACTGAGCGTGAGATAGGAGAGAAGTTAAATATACCAAAATCAACCGTTCATTATCACATAAAAATTCTTGGACTGAAAAAGCTTGATATTTGGGATGGATACCACATTGAAAGAAATTCATTTAACAAACCGAATCAACGCTTGTGATATGCACCTTAAACGCAATGAATTCGATCCGTTTTTAAAACGAATCATAACTGGAGATGAAAAATGGATTGTTTACAACAACGTTAGTCGAAAACGATCATGGTCCAAGCATGGAGAACCAGCTCAAACCACTTCAAAGGCTGATATCCACCAAAAGAAGGTTATGCTGTCTGTTTGGTGGGATTGGAAGGGACCAAACGTCAACAATTGGTCAAATTGAATACAGCCATCAAGGAGAAGCGACCAGAATTGGTCAATAGTAAAGGTGTTATATTCCACCAGGACAACGCTAGACCGCACACATCTTTGGTCACTCGCCAAAAACTGAGTGAGCTTGGCTGGGAACTTTTGATGCATCCACCATATAGCCCTGACCTTGCACCATCAGACTACCATTTATTTCGATCTTTGCAGAACTCCTTAAATGGTAAAACTTTCGGCAATGATGAGGCTATAAAATCGCACTTGGTTCAGTTTTTTGCAGATAAAGGCCATAAGTTCTATGAGCGTGGAATACTACATTTGCCAGGAAGATGGCAAAAGGTTATCGAACAAAATGGCAATTATATATTTGATTAAAGTTCATTCTAAGTTTTATTAAAAATGCATTTACTTTCTTTTAAAAATTGCCGCAATTACCTTTTGGGCACTTCAAAAATTGATTTTTTGCCTCGAAAACCTGCCAATGGCTTTATAGTGCACTCACGTGGTACTCAGTTTGTTCTTCTGTGTATCCATGTATTCTTGTCATACAGGATTCGTGGCTACAGGACGTATTTGCTTTATAATCGTTACAACATTTTAAATAAATACATCTCTTTTTTTGCCCCTAGTTTCCGGTAAAATCGGTTCAGAATTACGTAGCTTTTATTTATATAAAACTAAAGGGTGATTTTTTTGAGGTTAGGATTTTCATGCATTAGTATTTGACAGATCACGTGGGATTTCAGACATGGTGTCAAAGAGAAAGATGCTCAGTATGCTTTGACATTTCATCATGAATAGACTTACTAACGAGCAACGCTTGCAAATCATTGAATTTTATTACCAAAATCAGTGTTCGGTTCGAAATGTGTTCATTCACCGTAACGTTGCGTCCAACAGCATCTTTGAAAAAATACGGTCCAATGATTCCACCAGCATACAAACCACACCAAACAGTGCATTTTTCGGGATGCATGGGCAGTTCTTGAACGGCTTCTGGTTGCTCTTCACTCCAAATGCGGCAATTTTGCTTATTTACGTAGCCATTCAACCAGAAATGAGCCTCATCGCTGAACACATGAATGAACACATTTCGAACCGAACACTGATTTTGGTAATAAAATTCAATGATTTGCAAGCGTTGCTCGTTAGTAAGTCTATTCATGATGAAATGTCAAAGCATACTGAGCATCTTTCTCTTTGACACCATGTCTGAAATCCCACGTGATCTGTCAAATACTAATGCATGAAAATCCTAACCTCAAAAAAATCACCCTTTACAAGCTTACTGCCACAAATGTGGTACATGTTTTATTACTGATATGAATCCCCTTGCCAAACTTCATAAAAATACATTAAGATTGGAATAATAGCTGACATATTTAGCCTTGCTGTTAAGGATACAGTGAGATCTACTTCAACAAGTTAGTACTTTTTGCTTTCTACACTTTTTAAATACAGAAATATTTTTTTCTACACACAAAAGTTCATAAGCTTTTACAATGTGATGAACATTATATTATATTTCTATTGTTTTGATTTTGGAAACCTGATTTTTGGCTTAAGCTTCTCTCGAAAGGTCTAAAACCAATTGCGTTGCATTAAAATGTCGCTATACCATATTAAGATGTCACAATTCTGCTCCCTTCTGTAATAAGTATACCCAAAATTCTTTGTTTTTAAAACAAATAATTAAGGAAAATAAAAATTCAGCTGGAACCGAAAATATATTGTTCTACACCATTAAGTTAACTCTTTGCAGTTTTCGG
This sequence comes from Stomoxys calcitrans, assembly GCF_963082655.1. Taxonomy (NCBI): domain Eukaryota; kingdom Metazoa; phylum Arthropoda; class Insecta; order Diptera; family Muscidae; genus Stomoxys; species Stomoxys calcitrans. Next base: position 199,405,695 of record NC_081553.1, read on the forward strand.
TCTTATAATATCTAAGCTATATCTAAATCGACAATAACCAATAAAATACAAGGCCAGACAGACGGACATACTTACATGCTGAACAAAAATTGATTCGATCAATCGGTCTGTCTACCTAAATACTATCTCTTTGAGAGAATCGTCAATTGGTTCGATCGATCGTTTAGTTTACCTAAATACTATTTCTTCTCATTTTCAGCTTTGCAAGCTGCTGCACAATGTTTGCATAGCTGGTAGTACAACAGGTGTAGGGTATACAAAATCTAGAATTTCAATGCTATTGAACTTTTGTTTGATCTTACGCACGTGTTCAATTAAGTTATTTATTGCTGCAATGTCTGTACTCAAATTAAAACATTTGTGTTTGAAAAATTAATTGTTTTTAATCAATTATCAATTTTTATTAGGGAGTATAAAAATTAAAGGCATAGAAAAATATACAAAAAAATCAAACGAAACAGAACAATTGTTGAATTACAACTGCTATGCATTTGTAACGATTTTATAAAAAGACCAATATAAAGTTCATTACTTTGATTAATTTTGCTACATTACCTTTACAAACAAATAAATGAAGTATATTTCTAAGCGGCTTAATTGGGCTTACAAAAAATTCCATTTTACTCTGAGAAGATACACAGATTTTTGGTATATAAATTTAATTTGATGTCTTGCTTACAACAGATCAGTTGTGAAAGTCAATCATTTAAGCAGAACACAGCATTTAATTTTATACAAAATGCGTTTTATTTGGGTTTTAAGCTTTCTTTGTGTATTTCTAATGACATGGAGCTGTGGGTCTGCGTTTGAAAATTTAGTTCGAGAGAAGCGACAATTATTTGGTCCACCTCGTGTTGGTCATTTTAGTGGCAATCGCAATCATGGTGGAAGACATTACGGAAGAGGAGGATATGCCAATAGAGGTTATGGCAGAGGCGGTTATCGTGGCTAATACTACGGTCAAAAGGATACATTAAATATGTTAACAATTTTAATAATTCTCCATATTTCAAATAAAAATGCTGTCAAATTTTAAATGTTTCCGAATTTTTATTAACAAAATTGAATTAAGGTCGACACTTAGGTCGTAAGGATCCTAACGAGCTAAACAGACGAACCGAAGCGGTCTTACATATGGCATATGAATGGGCTAGACCCAGGGGTCTCTAGGTTAACCCAGAGAAGACTGAACAAGTAAAAACGTGCTAAGTTCGGCCGAGCCGAATCTTATATACCCTCCACCGTGGATAGCATTTGTCGAGTTCTATGCGCGTTATCTCTTTTTAGGCAAACAAAGAATATTGAATAAGAACTGTTATGCTATTGGAGCTATATCAAGTTATAGTCCGATTCGGACCATAAATGAATGCCGAAAATTGAAGAAGTCATTGTGTAATATTTCAGTTCATTCGGATTAGAATTGCGACTTGTAGGGGCTCAAGAATCAAAATCGGGAGATAGGTTTATATGGCAGCTGTATCAAGCTATTGGTCTTCAGACCAGATTAGACACGTATGTTGAAAGTCATGAGAGAAGCCGTTGTTCAAAATGTCAGCCAAATCGGATGAGATTTGTGCGCTCTAGAGGCTCAAGAAGTCAAGATCCCAGATCGGTTTATATGACAGCTATATCAGGTTATGTATCGATTTGCGCCATACTTAGCACAGTTATTGGAAGTCATAAAAAAACACCTCATGCAAAATTTCAGCCAAATCGGATGAGAATTGTGCGCTCTATTGGCTCAAGAACTCAAGATCGGTTTATATGACAGCTATACCAGATAATGAACCGATTTTAACCATATTTAGCGCAGTTGTTGGAAGTGATACCAAAACATCACGTGCAAAATTTCAGCCAAATCGGGCGAGAATTGGCCCTTTTTGAGGCTCAAGAAGTCGAGTCGAATTACGCCCTCTAGAGACTCAAGAAGTCAAGACCCAAGATCGGTTTATATGGCAGCTGTATCAAAACATAGACCGATTTGAACCATATTTAGCGCAGTTGTTGGAAGTAATACCAAAACACTACGTGCAAAATTTCAGTCAAATCGGACGAGAATTGAGCCCTCTAGAGGCTCAAGAAGTCAAGACCCAAGATCGGTTTATATGGCAGCTGTATCAAAACATAGACCGATTTGAGCCATATTTAGCGCAGTTGTTGGAAGTGATACCGAAACACAACATGCAAAATTTCAGTCAAATCGAACGAGAGTTACGCCCTCTAGAGGCATAGTTGTTTGAAGGGATAACAAAACACTACGTGCAAAATTTCAGTCAAATCGGACGAGAGTTACGCCCTCTAGAGGCTCAAGAAGTCAAGACCCAAGATCGGTTTATATGGCAGCTGTATCAAAACATAGATCGATGTGAGCCAAATTTAGCGCAGTTGTTGGAAGTGATACCAAAACATCACGTGCAAAATTTCCGTCAAATCGGACGAGAATTGGGCCCTCGGACGACAATTGCGCCCTCTAGAGGCTCAAGAAGTGGAGACCCAAGATCAGTTTATATGGCAGCTATATCAAAACATAGACCGATTTGAACCATATTTAGCGCAGTTGTAGGAAGTAATACCAAACATCACGTACAAAATTTCTGTCAAATAGAACGACAAATGCGCCCTCTAGAGGCTCAAGAAGTCGAGACCCAAGATCGGTTTATATGGCAGCTATATTAAAACATGGACCGATTTGGTCCATTTACAATCATAACCGACCTACACTAATAAAAAGTATTTGTGCCAAATTTCAAGCGGCTAGCGTTACTCCTTCGAGAGTTAGCGTGCTTTCGACAGACGGACGGACAGACGGACGGATAGACGCACGGACGTGGCTAGATGACTTAAAATGACATGACGATCAGATAACATATATACTTTATGGGGTCTCAAACTCATATCTCGAAGCGTTACAAACAGAATGACGAAATTAGTATACCCTCATCCTATGGGGGAAGGTATAAAAATGATTGTTAACGAAGAAGACGAAGGTGAGCCAATTTAACGCACCACGTTTCCTCAATGAGACGATTTCGATATCTGACAAGGTCAAATACTTGGGAGTGATCTTGGACAGGAAACTGAATTGGAAGTGTCACATTCAGGAGCGCACTGAGAAGGCTCATAGATTTTGGGCACTATGTAGACGGGTCGTAAGCTCGAAATGGGGCCTGAATCCAAAGATAGTCCACAGGCTCTACAGGAGCGTGGTTAGACGAATACTTACTTACGCCTCAGTAGTTTGGTGGACTGCTATGGAGAAAAAGTGCTACATAAGGACCATACAACAGGTTCAGAGAACATGTTGTCTTGGCATAGGCGGAACGATGATCACTGGGGACTATTTTAGCTATCCAACCCATTGACATACAGATTTAGTATAAGGCAGCAACTGCGACTGTGAGACTTAAGGCGATGGGAGAATGGATTGGTTCAGCGAACATGTTGTCTTGGCATAGGCGGAGCGATGAGGACCACGCCCACTAGGGCACTGGAGACTATTCTAGATATCCGACCCATTGACGTACAGATTAAGTGTGAGGCAGCCATTGCGGCTATGATACTTAAGGCGATGGGAGAGTGAATTGGGAATGGGACCAGCTCATACCATCGCGGTAAGATCGAGGCGACGATGGGAAACCTAGAAGTAAGGGAAGAGGTTTCCGATCGGATACCTGAGACAAGACTTGAGGTCGAGTGCTAGGCATTGCTGCCATCGGCACAGTCTTGGACTGAGGGAACCACAGTATGGCCATCTGGAAGATCATTTCACACGGATGGATCAAAGTTAAACAAAGTGGGCCTGGGGGTCTACATTGAGAACCCAGAGACTGAGATCTTTTTTGGGCTGTCTGACCGTAATACGGTCCTGCAGGCGGAGATCCGGACGATCACGGAATGCGTGAGGTGGTGTGGTGCTAACGCGAGGACGTCCAGTGTGAACATCTTTACGGACAGTTAAATGGCCATAAGGGCAATAACAACCAGGAGGGTAAGGTCACGAACAGTCTTGCAGTGTAAGAAGGAGCTTAACGCCCTCTCTGAGGATGGCACAATCCGCTTCTTTTGGATGTTGGGCCATAACGGAGTAAGGGCGAAAGACGATTTGACAGTGAAGGAAACTTGATTAACCCGAAGCCTTTTGGGTCGAAGCAGTCCTAGTTAAGGGAGTGGTCGACGAATGCGCATGTAACACTGTGGAACAGCGAAACACTCGGTAGGACGTCGAAAATCTTATGAGGTGGTCCGGATCTTGAGAGAACGAGGCTATTACTGAAAGGAAGTAAGAAGGAGGTCAGTATAGATTTTGGTGTCGTAACGGGACACATAGGACTACGAGCTTACTTATGCAAAATCGGTGCGGCAAGTGCTAGCATGTGGGGAAGATGATGAGACGTTGGAGCATTTCCTATGTCATTGCGCGGTTTTCGCGGCTAACAGACATCAATATCAGACATGGACCAACTTAGGGGAGTGGTATGGAAAACAATTAAGGATTTTGTAAGTAGAACGGAATTTCTAACTTAGATTTTCTGTTTGTTTATCTTTCGAGACGAGCTGAATGATCGAAGATGCAAATGGAAAAGGAAAGCCAAAGTTAGCAACAACACACCAACCACTATGGGACGCGTTTCTTCTTTGATTAGAAGACTTTTCAACCATATTAGGTGTGATGGCTTCAAGGGCCGTGCGTTGGTATGTTGTATTTAAATTGTATTAATTGCGAAAACGCATCTATGATACAATTACCACATTTACCAAGCTCGACAACCCTGCTAATAAGCTATACTTTTTCCAATGCATTTATTTTTGTGTAATGGCAGACATTCTGTCTGTGGTAAATTACACTTTCTTCCGTACCACGTATGATTTTAGTTTTTTTTTTTCTTTTTCGAGCTTACTTTTGAGTTTTTAGAGCGCACAACAAGCCCATTACTGGCTTAGGTGTATGTCTATTGTGACATGGGCCATATTACTATTGGGTTGCCCAAAAAGTAATTGCGGATTTTTCATATAGTCGGCGTTGACAAATTTTTTCACAGCTTGTGACTCTGTAATTGCATTCTTTCTTTTACTTTTAGCTTGCTTTAGAAAAAAAGTGTAAAAAAAATATATTTGATTAAAGTTCATTCTAAGTTTTATTAAAAGTGCATTTACTTTCTTTTAAAAAATCCGCAATTACTTTTTGGGCAACCCAACATATGCACCCTTTTTTTCAACCTAATCTAACCTAAGGCCGACACTTGAGTTTTATAGCTAACTACCTCGGTGTATGTTTCACCTCAGCACCTTTAAGTTGACCTTTAAGTCTGTTTGTGGGTGTTTTGGAGATCTCTCAACGAGATGGCCTGTTCTGGGTGCTGGGCCACAGAAATATTCCAGGGAATTGTAAAGCGGATGAGCTTGCGAGACCAGCGACTACCCTACACATTCCAGGGACACTGGAATCTGTTGGTATGCCTCTAGCGACATGTAAGCTAAGTTTTCAGCACCAGGTCCGAAGGGCAACTAATGATAGATGGTCACAAAAAAGGGAATGTGAGCATTCCAAAAGTATGTGGCCTAATCTAGACTTCAATGAGGTCTACTGCTTTGCTTTCATTGGCTAGAACAGACGTTTCAGTCATTGTGTCTCAGTCATGACAGGTCACTGTCTAATCGGAAAACATGCTGACAGACAGACATGCTGAAACAACATTTGCAGAAGCTATAGGAACATCGAAAAAGAAGAGATTATAGAACATCTTCTGTGTGTGTGTCCCGCACTAGCAGTTAGAAAGAATTCCACTTTAGGTTCTTATTTCTTTGAGAACCTGTCTGATTTAGCGGATGTGAACATTCGCAAGTTATTAAGCTTTTTAAAGAGATCTGGATGGCTAAACGGTAGAAACTAAAAGGCATCTTCCTTGTTTTGTTTCTTTGATATCACAATTGACGAAAACGTCTAAGAGAGTTTGATGGCAGACTGCCACTAAAACCTAACCTCACCTAAAAGATCCCTTCCAAATTTTCTAAAATTCTGAGTGAGTAATGCGGCATTTGTGCGTTCAACGCCTAACATAACATCTTTTGGGGATGGAAGGATCACAAGGAGATCACAGTTGTATAGATGGCTGCTGTACTGTTGCCCAATAAAGAAAAACAAGTGCTGCGAACCACTTGAGCACCTGTAATGCCTCAAGTCAAACTTACAGAGTCTCCTTAAAGGTAAAGGACCTAGGATAAGTCATATCAATTCTCTCAATAAACTTGAGAGCAAGGTGCCTTTCATATTCCATCTTCTTAGAGAGCCGTATGTGTTTGGCATAAAAGGCAAGTATGCGAATATGACATAGAATCTGTCTTGTCCTCAAGATTTAAGCCGGGAGTCTTCGTCACAATCTTCAGAAGACCAGTCAATTCACTAGCTAACATACGGCCATATCTCTATAGCAGTTGCTTAATGTCCATTCTTAGGCCTAATTGAATTTAAAATTTTTCAAAAATCCATTAGCATTTTGTGATTTTTTTTTTTATCAAATTAGTTTAATTTCTTTACTAAAATATGGTCTAATTCCTTGATAGAACTCGCTCTGGTTGCATTATAAAAAAAATTCTCAAGTAATTTGGATAATTGCAAATTTTGTAATTCAAAGACCAGTTGTTCTATTAGCGTTAGCAATTAAGACTATTATCACAAGAATGGTATAAAAGCCTTCGGCATATTGGCTATAGGCATCAGTTCAATTTTGTGATCAATTTTAATACTGCAACGACATTGAAATGAAGTTTATTGGAATTTTATCCATCGTTTTGGTCTTTTTGGCCATGTTGTCCTTCGGTTCAGCTGAGGAATTACTGCGTAATAAGCGAGGCGGCTATGGAGGTGGAGGACATGGTGGTGGTGGTCATCACGGAGGAGGACATGGACATGGTGGTGGATATAAGGCGGTAGATCCCGATATATATCCCTAGATCCGATCTATTCCCCTGCATGTAAATCGACAAAGCAAAATTTTTGGATGTTTCTTTAAAAAAATTTTTTTCAATTTAAATAAATAAAAATTTTTGGATTATATAACAACGAGAAAAATTTAATTTCTTATAGATTTGTTGCCATTGCAAAGGATAAGCTTTAAGAGCCTCAATAACAATCTATTCGTAGTTTATTGTATTCTAATAACACTGGAACGAGTCACTGTCTTGACTCATTGTTCCGATGAAGTTATCGGATTGTTTCTATTGGTTGCCCAAAAAGTAATTGCGGATTTTTCATATAGTCGGCGTTCACCAATTTTTTCACAGCTTGTGACTCTGTAATTGCATTCTTTCTTCTGTCAGTTATCAGCTGTTATTTTTAGCTTGCTTTAGAAAAAAAGTGTAAAAATTATATTTGATTAAAGTTCTTAAAAAATCCGCAATTACTTTTTGGGCAACCCAATATATTTCAAAGCAGGTAGCAAAAGGGAAAAGTTAGGCATTGCCAGTATAAAGTGGGCAATATCATCAAATGGATGGATAGGAAAGCAATCCGTACCAAACTTCGTGTGAAACACACAATTATGGTAAATATGGCCATACTAGTGTAAATCGGAGCTACGCTGAAATCTGAACCGAATTTTAAGAAATTAAGTTATAACAGAATTGATTAATTGAGGGTGTGGTCGTCGAACGCACGTAGCACTGTGAAACATCGTAAAGGTCGGTAGGATGGCGGAAATCCTATGGAGAATTCCGGATCATGAGAAGACGGGACTATTACTGAAAGCAAGTAAGAAAGAGGGTCAACATAGCTATCGGTATCATAATGGGGCACATAGGACTACAAGCTCACTTATGCAAAATCGGTGCGGCAAGAGATAGCAAGTGGGCAAGATGATGAGACGTTGGAGCATTTCCTATGTCGTTGCTTAGCTTTCGCTGCAAACAGACACCGGTACTTGGGTGGGGACACATTACCCGACATCAACCAACTTAGCGGCGTGCTATGGAAACCAATTACGAATTTTGTCAGTAGCATGGAATTCCTAACTTAACATTTTCTTTTTCGAGGTTACCTTTTTTTGCATTTAGAGCGCAAAACAAGCCGATTACTGGCTTAGTTGTATGTCCAAAGCGACATGGGGCGGATTAATATCTGCACCCTCTTTTCAACCTAACCTAACCTATAATACAACATTTAACCCATTATCCGAACTAGGTTAGGTTGAAAAGAGGGTGCAGATATTAATCCGCCCCATGGCGCTAAGGACATACACCTAAGCCAGTAATCGGCTTGTTGTGCGCCCTAAAAACTATAAACTAACCTCTAACAAGTAGAAAGGCGTTAAGTTCGGCCGGGCCGAACTTTGGATACCCACCACCTCGGGTATATATGTGAACAACCTTTCGTCAAAATCCAGTGAAAAATGCATACCTTATGCCCCATGGCAGCTATATAGACATATCAAACGATTTAGACCAAATGCTTATAAGTACAAGTCATTGTTCAACCGAGAGATCGGTCTAAATGGCAGCTATATCCAAATCTGGTACGATCCGAGCCAAATTGAAGACCAACATCGAAGAGCCCAACACACCTCACTGTCCCAAATTTCGGCGACATCGGACAATAAATGCGCTTTTTATGGGCCCACAACCTTAAATTGTTAGATCGGTCTAAATGGCAGCTATATCCAAATCTGAACCGATCAGTGCCAAATTGAAGAAAGATGTCGAAGGGCCTAAGGCAACTCACTGACCCAAATTTCAGCAAAATCGGATAAAAAATGCGGCTTTATTGGGCCTAAGACCCTAAATCTGAGGATCCGTCTATATGGCAGCTATATCCAAATCTGTACCGATCTGGGCCAAAATGACGGAAGATGTCGAAGGGCTCAACACAACTCACTGTCCTAAATTTCAGCAAAATCGAATAATAAATGTGGTTTTTATGGGCCTAAGACCTTAAATCGGAGGATCGGTCTATATGGCAGCTATATCCAAATTTGGACCGATCTGGGCCAAATTGACGGAGAAGGTCGAAGGGCCCAACGTAACTCACTGTCCCAAATTTCAGCAAAATTGGATAATAAATGTGGCTTTTATGGGCCTAAGACCCAAAATCGGAGGATCGGTCTATATGGCAGCTATATCCAAATTTGGACCGATCTGGGCCAAACTGACGGAGGATGTTGAAGGGCCTAACACAACTCACTGTCCAAAATTTCAGCAAAATCGGGTAATAAATGAGGTTATTATGGGAATAAGACCCTAAATCGGAGGATCGGTCTATATGGGGGCTATATCAAGATATAGTCCGATATAGCCCATCTTCGAACTAAACCTGCTTATGGAAAAAAAAAATCTGTGCAAAGTTTCAGCTCAATATCTCTATTGAAGACCGTAGCGTGATTTCAACAGACAGACGGACGGACATGTCTAGATCGTCTAAGATTTTTACACTGATCAAGAATATATATACATTATAGGGTCGGAAATGGATATTTCGATGTGTTGCAAATGGAATGACAAAATTAATATACCCCCATCCTTCGGTGGTGGGTATAAAAAGAAAATCTAAGTTAGCAATTCCGTGCTACTTACAAAATCCTTAATTGTTTTCAATACCACTGTCATAAGTTGGTTCATGTCTGGTATTGTGTCTTCACCTAAGTGCCGGTATCTGTTAGACGTGAAAGCAGGGCAATGACAAAGGAAAGCTCCAACGTCTCATCATCTTCCCCTCATGCCCTACACATGCTATCACTTGCCGCACCGATTTTACATAAGTGAGCTCGTAGTCCTATGTGTCCCGTTATGATACCAATAGCTATACTGACTTCGTTTTTAATTCTTTTCTGTAAAAGCCTCATCTTTTCACGATCTGGATCCCCCCCCTGGATTTTCGCCGTCCTACCGAGTGTTTTGCTATTCCGCAATGTTGCATGCGCATTCGTCGTCCACTCCCTTAACTCGGACTGCGTCGACCCGACAGGCTTCGGCTTAACCAAGTTTATTGACGGCAATCCTCTGGCCTTCATCACCAAATAATCTGCCCTTTCATTTCCCCTTACTCCGTTATGGCCCGACACTTAAACGATGCTGATTTTTCCATCCTCAGAGAAGACGTTAATCTTCTTCTTACACTGCAAGACTGTTCTTGACCTTATCGTCCTGCTTGTTATTGCCCTTTTGGCAATTTTACTGTCCGTAAAGATGTTCACAATCGACGTCCTCGCGATAGCACCACACCACTTCACGCTTTCCGTGATCGCCCGGATCTCTGCCTGCAGCATCGTATTATTGTCAGGTAGTCTAAAACAGATCTCAGACCCTGGGTTCTCAACGCAGACCCCCAGGCCCACTCTGTCCTCTAGCTTTGATCCAATCGTGTAACATAATCTTCCAGATGGCAATACTAGGGTTCTGTCAATCCAAGACTGTGCCGATGGCAGCAGTGCCTCACACTTGACTTCAAGATTCATCTCAGGTATCCGATCGGCAATCTCTTCCCTTTCTTCCAGGTTTCCTATCGTCGCCTCGATTATACCGCGATGGTATGAGCTACTCCCATCCTCAATCTATTCTCCCATCGCCTTAAGTCACATAGTCGTATTGGCTGCCTCAGACTTAATCTGTATGTCAATGGGTAGGATATCTAGAATGACTATTCTAAATTTGGGACAGTGAGTTGTCTTAGGCCCTTCAATATCCTTCGTCAATTTGGCCCAGATCGGTTCAGATTTGGATATAGCTGCCATAGAGACTGGTCCTCCAATTTGGGGTCTTAGGACCATTAAAGCTGCATTTATTATCCGATTTTGCTGAAATTTGGGACAGTGAGTTAAGTTAAGCCCCTTGACATACTTCTGCATTATCGCACAGATCGGTCCAGATTTGGATATAGCTGCCATATAGACCGATCTCTCGGTTTTAGGTTTTGGGGCCATAAAAAGCGCATTTATTGTCCGATGTTGCCGAAATTGTGGACAAAGAGTTTTGTTAAGCCCCTCCACATATTTCTGCTATGGGACATAAGGTATGAGTTTTGCACCGGATTTTGACGAAAGGTGGTTTACATATTGAGTTGCCCAAAAAGTAATTGCGGATTTTTTAAAAGAAAGTAAATGCATTTTTAATAAAACTTAGAATGAACTTTAATCAAATATACTTTTTTTACACTTTTTTTCTAAAGCAAGCTAAAAGTAACAGCTGATAACTGACAGAAGAAAGAATGCAATTACAGAGTCACATGCTGTGAAAAAATGTGTCAACGCCGACTATATGAAAAATCCGCAATTACAAGCTGTGAAAAAATGTGTCAACGCCGACCATATGAAAAATCCGCAGTTACTTTTTGGGCAACCCAATATATACTCGAGGTGGTGGGTATCCAAAGTTCGGCCCGGCCGAACTTAACGCCTTTTTACTTGATATTGTTCTGCAGGTGAACTCGTGGCACTTTTTAGCTCACTACCTTTAACGGATTTTAAAGATGACCCCGCGGGGGGTTTTGTCCATATTTGAGATTAAGGAAGACCAACATAAGTCAGAATTTTTCCAAATTAAAACCAATCAGAACCATTGCTTGGTTTCCAACATCCCCAATTTACCCACTGGCAACAGACAATCGAACCAAAACACTCAAAAATATGCTACACAAACCATCTACGAATGTTTTAGCTCGTCTTGTGTGTATTTGGTTTAAAATATATTTAGGCATAATACATTTCAGAATATACTAAAACGAAAAATGTTTTGAACTAATTTCATGAGGTTTCGGTAAATAAAAAGTGTGATTTCTTTGCCAATGCCTAGGTATACCTTGATCAGCCTGTTTACAGGTCTATCTGCAAAATATCATCGCCCTATAAAAATGTTGACTTAATAACCCAACTATCGGAATGGTCTTACTATAAGCTAGAGCACTTTCAGGGATGGCACGATCTCCATACACTTAGCTCCAATATTGAATGTCAGATCCGTACTGTGATCCCATATGCCTTTCACTTGAGCTCGATATTGTCACACAACGTCTTCATGTCCCCTCGATGAGATTAGGAGGATAGGATGATCACCCCAGTTTCTGAATTCATCATTATTTTGTTATTTTGTTTACCTACTTGCATTTCATCCTATTTTATGTGATATTTTTTTGAATTATTTCCAAAAATTACAAAATCACAATTTTGCGAAAATTCTCAAATTGAAAGTAATGCGTTTTAAAACAAGCTTCTGTAAAGTGAAGCTTATTCTGGGTATTATATTGCTTTGAACTCAATAAATTTTGTAATTAGAATATCAACACACATAGACCAGTTTGGGTAATTGCATATGAAATTGTAGAACCCTATAATGTGGATGTATAAAAGCCAAGCAAACCTTTGGTCATAACATCAGTCCACTTTAATCGTTCAATTAAGATATTGAAAAAGTCATAATGAAATTTGCTGCAACTCTGGCTGTCGCTTTTGCCTTCTTGGCAATGTTATCCTTTGGCGCCGTACAGGGTTATAGCGGTGGTCATGGTGGTGGCCACCATGGTGGTGGAGGTCATGGTGGTGGCCACCATGGTGGTGGAGGTCATAGTAGTGGTCACCATGGAGGTCATAGCGGTGGTCATCATGGAGGTCATAGCGGTGGTCATCATGGAGGTCATAGTGGCGGTCACCATGGAGGTTATGGTGGCTAAAAATTCCTATAAGAGGCATTGGATAAACATTTCCAGTTTGATGACAATTTTGTCTAATCTTTCTTTTATGTTCAATAAATAAATTTTAATTAAAGCAGCTGTAGATTTTTTTCTTTTAAAGTGGATAAAATCGTTGTTGTATTCCATACAACAACAAAATTACGCTGGAGACAAAGTAAGAAAATTTGTCTCTGATCTTGTACTCCGTAGTGATTTCCAATCATGGGTTTTGAAGTGAAATTGAATGACCCAACGGGTTTCGTTAGGAAACGGATACTAATTAACTGTTCAGAGTCACCAGGGGCTGGTGAAATATTGGTTACTGCAGAGAAAAACGGGTTAAGTGGCGCCCCATGTGGCCGCTTTTCTCACAGCGTGCCTGTGATTGTGTATACTCCGAAGGCCTGGCAGGAGGGAAGGGTGGTGTTTATATTCAAGCCCAGCAAGACAAGCCAAATACACCTATAAATCTAACGACTTTTCTTCTCAAAATCATGGAGAGTATAGTGGTTACCATGATAAGGATATGGATAAGTAGGACATCCAGCAAATTGTTGGGAAACAAGCAGCATGCCTCTGTAAAGGGGAGATCGTTGGAGACGTCCTGCAAAAGGTTGTGCATCAAATAGAAGTATCCTTCGAAGCCAAGTTGGCGGTATGCATTGACATCGAGGGGACTTTTGACAATGCAAGGACCGGTACCTTAATTCAATATTCACACCAGCGCCGGTAGAACCGGATCCTTAGAGGCTCAATAGACTATAACAGCTAAGGAAGAGGTGGATATATTGAGGGTCTAATGACAACGGTGGGGTCAATTTTCGCCTCTCCTTAGGAGCCCATGTAACCTATTATGGTTGCTGACTGAGGAGGAGTTATGATACTTCTAAGGGATAGGAGTCTGGACTTAAAGCTAATATACGACTGGGCTTAACCTAGAACGTTACCCAGAGAGGACTGAAATCTTTCTGCTTGCGAGGAAGACGAAGGTGGGTCAATTTGGGGCGCAAGATTTCCTCATCAGTAAGATTTACATATCCGACAAGGTCAAATACTGAGGAGTGCTCTTGTATAGGAAACTGAATTGGAAGTGTCACATTCGGGAGCGTGTCGAGAAAGATCCATATGTTGGACACTATGTAGAACTGCAGTAAAATCGAAATGGCTCTGCAGTAACTTCATTAGACTGAGGAGTGCTCTTGTATAGGAAACTGAATTGGAGGTGTCACATTCGGGAGCGTGCCGAGAAGAAGCCATATATTGGGCACTATGTAGAACGGCAGTAAACTTGAAATGGCTCTCTAGTAGCTTCATTAGACCAATACTTGCTTCCGCCACACTCATTTGGTGGACTGAGATAGGAAAAGAGCAACATTAGGAGAATAAAACAGGCTCAGATGACATGTCGTCTTGTCATATAAGGGGCGTTAAGGACCACGCCCACGTACATACAGATTAAGTATGAGAAAGCCACTGATGGGGGAATGGATAGGAGATAGGAACCTTAGTCACTGACTACTTAAATTGCTATAAATCCGATGATAGTCCACTGGCTCTTCAGGAGCGTGGCAATACCAACACTTACTTATGCCTTAGTAGTTTGGTGAACTGCGATGGAGAAAAAATGCAACACAGGGACCATACAACAGGTTCAGAGAACATGTTCTCTTGCCATAGGCGGAGCCCACTAGGACACTGGAGACTATTCTAAATATCCGACCCCTAGACATACAGATTAAGTGTGAGGCAGCCATTGCGGCTATGAGACTTTAGGCGATGGGAGAATGGATTGAGGAAAGGAGCAGGTTATACCATCCCGGAATAATCAACACGACGATAGAAGACCTTTGAGTAATGGAAGAGGTTTCCGATGAGATACTTGAGACGACACTTAAGGTTGCTGCTGCCAGCAACACAGTCTTGGATTGACGGAAGTTGCATATTGCCATCTGGAAGATCATGTGACACGGATGGATCAAAATTAACAGAGTTGGCCCGGAAGTCTACATTGAGAACCCAGGGACTGAGATCTGTTTTAGGCTGCCTGCCCATAATACGGTCCAGCAGGCGGAGATCCGGGCGATCACGGAATGCGTGAGGTAGTGTGGTTTTACGGACAATAAACTAGCCATCAGAGCAATAACAACCAAGACGGTAAGGTCATAAACAGTCTTGCAGTGTACGAAGTAGATTAATGACTTCTCTGAGGATGGCCCGATCCCCATCGTTTGGTTGCCGCGCCATAGTGGAGTAAGGGGGAATGAAGTAGCAGACGAATTGGCATGAGAACTGCCGTCAATAAACGATGATAAGATGTTGGAGAATGTCCTATGCCATTGCCCGACTTTCGCGACCAGCAGACACCGGTACTTAGATGGGGACACAATTCCAGGGATAAACCAACTTAGGGGCGTGGTATTGAAAACAATTAAGGATTTTGTAAGTGGCACGGAATTTCTAACTTAGATTTTCTTTTTCGTGCGCATTAATAACCGCATCCTCTTTTCAACCTAGCCTATCCTAATTGGCTACGACAGAACATTTGCCTCATTAAGCTTTGGAGCCATATAACAGTACGCGTAGATTTTCTTTTTCGTGCGCATTAATAACCGCATCCTCTTTTCAACCTAGCCTATCCTAATTGGCTACGACAGAACATTTGCCTCAGTAAGCTTTGGAGCCATATAACAGTACGCGTAGTATCAGGGTCTTGTATAGGTTAAATTTCGTCTGTGGAGAGGTGGCTTTGCCTCTCAACTGCTTGATCAATCCAAGTTAGCATCTGTTAGCCATCTGTTTGTCTGTCTGTCTCTATTTTCTTTATCTGCTCGGGTGTATAGGGTTTTGTGGGACTTGATATCATCCTTACTTACGTTAATTGGATATGACAGAACACTTGTTCCACTAGCCGAACGTTTCTACTGCTCTCATTCTAAAATCTCTGACACCAAGATTCGAGGTTTCTCCCACCAATTGATCTTTCCATCGGGCTTTTGGTCTTCCCGGTTTGAGTATACCACCATGTTTGCCTTCAAAAGGCTTCTTTGCTGGAGCTTCTTCATCCATTCGGACAACATGACCTAGCCAACGCAGCCGTTGTATTTTGATGCGTGTAACTATGCTATCGTTGTCATACAGCTCGTGGTTCATACGTTGCCTATATTCTCCATTAACGCAAACTGGTCCATATATCTTCTTATCAAATACTCCAAGTACTGCCTCATCTGCTTTCACAAGTACCCATGCCTCAGAACCATATAACAATACTGGTAGTATCAGTGTCTGGTATAGTGTAATCTCAGTCTGCCGAGAGGTGGCCTAGCATCTGTTTGCTAGTATTATACTTTGCTTTATCTCAAGCTGGTGTCATTCGTTTCAGTTACGGCGGTGCCGCGGTAGATAAAGTTACTAACTTTCTCAAAGTTGTGCTTCCAAGGCGTTTTGGGAGTTGAAACCATCCATTTCGTCTTTTCTCCATCTCAGTTGTGGTTCCCAACTTTCTCCATGTTCTTTATCTGCTCGGTTGTACAAGGCTTTTTGGGAGTGGAAACCATCCATTTCGTCTTATCTCCATTTACTGCCAGACCCATTTTCACTGACTCTTTTTCGATTCTTTCAAAGGCTGCAGTTACTACTTCCGATGACCGACCTGTGATGTCGATGTCGTCGGTATAGGCGAGTAGCATATGTGCTCTTGTGAATAGTGTGTCATGCCTATTCACATCTGCTTCTCGTATAGTCTTCTCCAGCAGGATATTAAAGATATCACACGACAGGCGCACTTCCTGTCTGAAATCTCGTTTGGTATTGAATGATTCCGTGAGATTCTATCCTATTCTTACAGAGGAACGGGTTTTAGTAAGTGTCACGCTGCAGAGTCTACTTAATTTTGCAGGGATACTAAACTCAGACATGGCTTGAAATACCTTTGAACGTAAAGGGGTATCAAACCCGGCTTTTTCGTCGACAAAGCGATGGTAGGTGCTGATTTGTTCTTCTCGGATCTTTTCCAGGATTTAGCGCAGTGTAAATATCTGGTCTATGGCAGGATTTACCAGATCTAAAGCCAAATTGATTGGGGGCCAGCGTAGCGCAGAGGTTAGATTGTCCGCCTATGGCGCTGAACGCATGGGTTCGAATCCTGGCGAGAACACCATAAAAAATTATTATCGGTGGTTATCCCCTCCTAATGCTGACGACATTTGTGAGGTTCTGTACCATGTGAAATGGCAGCCATGTAAAAAATTCTCTACAAAGAGATGTCACGACGTTCGGACTCGGCTATAAAAAGGAGGCCTCTTATCAGTGAGCTTAAAACTTGAATCGGGTAGGACTCATAAATATGTGAGAAGTTTGCCCGTGTTCCTGAATAGAATGTTCACGGGCAAATTTGCAAGTCCACACTGATAGGACCCAATTATTTCGATGACTTTAGAATATAATCTTTCACACAGTACGCTCGATAGTATCTTGTATGCGATGGGAAGGAGACTTATTCCTCTGAAGTTGGTTCATATCGTTTTGTCCCCTTTCTTTGTGTACGGGACATAGTATGCTGAGGCCTCAACCATCGGGTAGGCGTTCTTCTAGCCAGATTGCGCAGGCGAGCTGATGCATACGCTTTATCAGCATGTTGCCTCCGGTCTTAAATAGTTCAGCCGGTAACCCATCGGCTCCTGCTGCATTATTGTTTTTCGGACGGGTTACTCCTACGTGGACCTTGTTCTGGGTAGGTGGTACACATTATATACCATCATCAGGGATTGGCTCTGCAATATACTCATGGCCGCTGTCATAGGTCTACTGCCTTATTTTTTCAGACGGGTTACTATTACGTGGACCTCAATCGGACTAGGTGGTACACATTCTATATCATCATCAGGGATTGATTCTGTGGTATAGTCATGGCCGCCGTCATCGCAGAAGCTGGGAAAATTGTTCTTTCTATATCCCCAGCACGTTATCTGAGTCAGTTATCAGATTTGCTTCTTTGTCTCTACAGGAGGATGTGCCTGTACCAAAGCCATCGGTTTGATGTTTAATTCTTTGGTAGAATTTTCGGAATTCATTCTGGCTCCTGAACATCTCGATTCGCTCACACTCACGACTTTCCATTTCATTCCTCTTCTTCTTCTTGCTGAAGAGATGTTTTTCCTCTCCTTCGCCAGGTGCGTTGCTGCTGACCGTAAGGTTGCCCTGTATGTCGCATTCTTGCCATTAGTAGCTTTTTGGCTTTCCAGGTCATACCATTGGTTAATTGGGAGGTTTTTGCTATCCAAGTACGGATGTTTGCGACTCTTTCCATGGAGTGGACAATATTTTACCGTTGCTCTGATATGCTACCGGGACGGGGAGTGTCTTCTTCGAGCAATAGTAATTCTTCAGCCGAGTTATGCCATTGCCACCTGTTGTGTTTGCATCTTTCCGATGTTCAGCATCCGTGCAGTGTCAGATCGTCCGTTTCTGGTCACACTAAGACGAGTGCAAACTTTTGCTTCAACAAGGTAATAATCCGAGTCGGCATTAGTCCCTCGGATCCATCGTACATCTAACACGCTGGTTAAGTGCCTTCCCTCTATCACAACATGATCTATTGGGTTTCTTGCGTTTTGATCGGGTGACAGCAAGTGACTGTGTGAATCCTTCGATGTTGGAATCTGATGCTGCTTACTAACCCAATAACTAAATTTCCCATGAACATTCCATCCCAGGCGTTCGACGTCATAGGCGGACAGTGGTCTCCGCCAACTACCATGGTCTTTGCCGCGGAGATGTCTATTAGCTTCAATCCATTATCGGAAGTTTCTTGGTGTAGGCTAAATTTCCCGACTATTTTTCTTCCCTATTTTCGCATTATAATCTCCCAGAACGATATAAAAAACATGGGCAGAACAGTGGTCATATTCTCTTGCTAGGCTTTCGTAAAAACTATACTTGGTCTGTTCGTTCTTGTTTGCCGTCAGGGCAAACCTTTGTCCTTTATGCGGATTTTGGCTAGCCTCTCATCCACCGGAGTAAATCTAGAGACCAGATGTTTGAGTCTCCGACTAACCAAAAATCCACAGCCAAATTCATGTCTCGTTTTATGGCAGCTATAGTATATGGCGTAAGCTCTCGGTGTTGTTGTGGAGCCCTTCCCCAGGCCGTCGCACTTCCTGTATGGCGATAATGTCTGCCCTGTATTTCTCCAATACATGCGCCAGTGCGTATACTGCACCCTCTCCATAGAGAGTGCGAACATTCCGTTCTTAATTTTCTTCGTTTTTTTTTCTAGTAATTTCTTCAAGTTTTCCGGGTGATGGACTACTAATCCGACGCCCTAACCAATCTTTTCATTGTTCTATAGGTGAACTCGTGGCACATTTTAGCTCACTACCTTTACCTGACACCGTTGGGAGTTTTATTTGTGATAAAGGAAGACCGAGGTAAGCTTGTATTTTGCCAAGTTGAAACCAATCAAAACCGTTGCTTGGTTTCCAACATCCCCAAGTCACCCACTGGCAACAGACAATCGAAGTAAAACACTCAAAAATATGCAACACAAACAATCCATGAATGTTTTGAATTCCAAATCAGAAAATTTTATTAGGTTTTTGTGAGTGTTTGATTTAAAATATTTTTAGGCATAATTCGTTTCAGAATAAACTAAAAAATGTTTTGATTTCATTTTATGAGGTTTCCGTATGTAGGTAAAAAGTGTGATTTCTTTGCCAATGTCTAAGTATACAATGATGTGATCAGCCTGTTTACAGGTTTATCTGCTAATATCGGTTTATCTGCTGCATCGCCCCATAAAAATGTTGACTTGAGGAACCACTTATGTTCTTACTATAAGCTAGGGACCTTTAAGCGATGGTGCGCTCTCCCGACACTTAGCTTCAAATTTGGATGTCAGATTCATGCTGTGGTCCCATATACCTTTCACTTGAGCTCCATATTGTCACACGAGATCTTCATGTTCCCTCGGTGGGATTTGGAGGGTAGGAAGATTTTAATTACCCACTTTAATGTATTCGAGGCCACCGTAGCGCAGAGGTTAGCATGTCCACCTATAACGCTGAACGCCTGGGTTCAAATCCTGGCGAGACCATCTGAAAAAATTTTCAGCAGTGGTTTTCCCCTCCCCATGTAAAACTTCTCTCCAAAGAGGTCTCGCACTGTGGCACGCCTTTCGGACTCGGCTATAAAAAGGAGGCCCCTTATCATTGAGCTTAAAACTTGAATCGGACTGCACTCATTGATATGTGAGAAGTTTTCCCTGTTCCTTAGTGGAATGTTCATGGGCAAAATTTGCAAATTTGCAAATTTCACTTTAATGTATTCAGCTCTGAAAAATATAAAAATGATTGCATTTCATTCTATTTGATGTGACATTTTTTTGAATTATTTCCAAAAATTACAAAATCACAATTTTGCGAAAATTCTCAAATTGGAAGTAATGTATTTCAAGGGTATTGTACTGCTAATAAATTTTGTAATTAGAATATCAACACACATAGACCAGTTTGCCTAATTGCATATGAAATTGTAGAACCCTATAATGTGGGTGTATAAAA